>NC_068440.1:46722299-46740417 GCF_023373465.1 Oncorhynchus keta | reverse complement strand
AACAACACACATTACATTAAAACAAGCACACATTTACATTAAAACAACACACATTACATTAAAACAACACCGTACATAAAACAACACACATTACATTAAAACAACACATTACATGACATTACATTAAAACAACACACATTACATTAAAACAACACACACAACACACATTACATTAAAAACAACACACGTTACGTTAAGAGCAACACACATTACATTAAAACAACACATTACGTTGTACATTAAAGAACAACACACGTTACGTTACTACAGACAAGCACATTTACATTACGGCAACGCACGTACACATTACAACAACACCGTTACGTTACAACAACACACGTTACGTTAAAACAATAACACATTACATTAAAACAACACGTTACATTACATTACAACAACACACGTTACATTAAAACAACACACATTAAAACAACACACATTACATTTAAAACAACAACACATTACATTAAAACAACACACATTACATTAAAACAACACACACATACATACATCAAACAATAATACAGAACATATAAAGCAACAAAATAAAGCCAGATATTTAAAGGTAGGCTTTTAAAAGGTAGGCTTTTAAAAGTGATTTAAAATCCTTCATGGTGTCTGCCCCCTTTTGACAGGGCAAGCTGTTCCACAACGGAGGAGCCATAGACCAACACCATGGACCAACACCATGGACCAACACCATGGACCAACACCATGGACCAACACCATGGACCAACACCATAGACCCACCATAGACCAACACCACCATGGACCAACACCACCATGGACCAACACCACCATGGACCAACACCACCATGGACCAACACCACCATGGACCAACACCACCATGGACCAACACCATGGACCAACACCATGGACCAACACCATAGACCAACACCATAGACCAACACCACCATGGACCAACCACCATGGACCAGCACCACCATAGACCAACACCATAGACCAACACCACCATAGACCAACACCACCATGGACCAACACCACCATGGACCAACACCACCATGGACCAACACCACCATAGACCAACACCACCCATGGACCAACACCACCATGGACCAACACCACCATGGACCAACACCACCATAGACCAACACCACCATAGACCAACACCATAGACCAACACCACCATGGATAACACCACCATAGACCAACACCACCATAGACCAACCACCATAGACCAACACCACCATGGACCAACACCACCATAGACCAACACCACCATAGACCAACACCATGGACCAACACCACCATAGACCACCACCACTATAGACCAACACCATAGACCACCACCATGGACCAACACCACCATGGACCAACACCACCATAGACCAACACCACCATAGACCAACACCATAGACCAACACCACCATGGACCAACACCACCATGGACCAACACCATAGACCAACACCATGGACTAACACCATGGACCAACACCACCATAGACCAACACCATAGACCAACACCACCATGGACCAACACCACCATGGACCAACACCACCATAGACCAACACCACCATGGACCAACACCATGGACCACCACCACCATAGACCAACACCACCATGGACTAACACCACCATAGACCAACACCATGGACCAACACCACCATGGACCAACACCACCATGGACCAACACCACCATGGACCAACACCACCATAGACCAACACCACCATAGACCAACACCACCATGGACCAACACCATGGACTAACACCATGGACTAACACCACCATAGACCAACCCCATGGACCAACACCACCATGGACCAACACCACCATGGACCAACACCACCATGGACCAACACCACCATAGACCAACACCACCATAGACCAACCACCATGGACCAACACCATGGACTAACACCATGGACTAACACCACCATAGACCAACACCACCATGGACCAACACCACCATGGACCAACACCACCATAGACCAACACCATGGACCAACACCATGGACTAACACCATGGACTAACACCACCATGGACCAACACCACCATGGACCAACACCACCATGGACTAACACCACCATAGACCAACACCACCATAGACCAACACCATGGACCAACACCATGGACTAACACCATGGACTAACACCACCATAGACCAACACCACCATGGACCAACACCACCATGGACCAACACCATAGACCAACACCACCATAGACCAACACCATGGACCAACACCATGGACTAACACCATGGACTAACACCACCATAGACCAACACCACCATAGACCAACACCATGGACCAACACCATGGACTAACACCATGGACTAACACCACCATAGACCAACACCACCATGGACCAACACCACCATGGACCAACACCACCATAGACCAACACCATCATGGACCAACACCACCATAGACCAACACCATGGACCAACACCATGGACCAACACATGGACTAACACCATGGACTAACACCACCATAGACCAACACCACCATGGACCAACACCACCATGGACCAACACCACCATAGACCAACACCACCATAGACCAACACCATGGACCACCACCATGGACCACCACCATGGACCAACACCACCATGGACCAACACCACCATAGACCAACACCATGGACCACCACCATGGACCAACACCACCATAGACCAACACCACCATAGACCAACACCACCATGGACCAACACCACCATGGACCAACACCACCATGGACCAACACCATGGACCAACACCACCATAGACCAACACCACCATAGACCAACACCACCATGGACCAACACCACCATAGACCAACACCACCATAGACCAACACCACCATGGACCAACACCATGGACCAACACCACCATGGACCAACACCATGGACCAACACCACCATAGACCCACCACCATGGACCAACACCACCATGGACCAACACCACCATGGACCAACACCACCATGGACCAACACCACCATAGACCAACACCACCATAGACCAACACCACCATGGACCACACCACCATGGACCAACACCACCATGGACCAACACCACCATGGACCAACACCACCATGGACCAACACCACCATGGACCAACACCACCATAGACCAACACCACCATAGACCAACACCATAGACCAACACCATGGACCCACCATGGACCAACACCATGGACCAACACCACCATAGATCAACACCACCATAGACCAACACCATGGACCAACACCACCATGGACCAACACCATAGACCAACACCACCATAGACCAACACCACCATGGACCAACACCACCATAGATCAACACCACCATAGACCAACACCATGGACTAACATCACCATGGACCAACACCATAGACCAACACCACCATGGACCAACACCACCATGGACCAACACCACCATAGACCAACCACCATGGACCAACACCACCATAGACCAACACCACCATGGACCAACACCACCATGGACCAACACCACCATGGACCAACACCATAGACCAACACCACCATGGACCAACACCACCATGGACCAACACCACCATGGACCAACACCATGGACCAACACCACCATGGACCAACACCACCATGGACCAACACCACCATAGACCAACACCACCATGGACCAACACCACCATAGACCAACACCACCATGGACCAACACCACCATAGACCAACACCACCATAGACCAACACCACCATAGACCAACACCACCATAGACCAACACCACCATAGACCAACACCATGGACCAACACCACCATAGACCAACACCACCATAGACCAACACCACCATGGACCAACACCACCATAGACCAACACCACCATGGACCAACACCACCATGGACCAGCACCATGGACCAACACCACCATAGACCAACACCACCATAGACCAACACCACCATGGACCAACACCACCATGGACCACACCACCATGGACCAACACCATGGACCAACACCATGGACCAACACCACCATGGACCAACACCACCATGGACCAACACCACCATGGACCAACACCACCATGGACCAACACCACCATGGACCAACACCACCATAGACCAACACCACCATAGACCAACACCATGGACCACCACCATGGACCAACACCACCATGGACCAACACCACCATAGACCAACACCACCATAGACCAACACCACCATAGACCAACACCACCATAGACCAACACCACCATGGACCAACACCACCATGGACCAACACCACCATGGACCAACACCACCATGGACCAACACCACCATAGACCAACACCACCATAGACCAACACCACCATGGACCAACACCACCATAGACCAACACCACCATAGACCAACACCACCATAGACCAACACCATAGACCAACACCACCATGGACCAACACCACCATAGACCAACACCACCATAGACCAACACCACCATAGACCAACACCACCATAGACCAACACCATAGACCAACACCACCATGGACCAACACCACCATAGACCAACACCACCATAGACCAACACCATGGACTAACACCACCATAGACCAACACCATGGACTAACACCACCATAGACCAACACCACCATGGACTAACACCACCATAGACCAACACCACCATAGACCAACACCACCATAGACCAACACCATGGACTAACACCACCATAGACCAACACCACCATGGACTAACACCATGGACTAACACCACCATGGACCAACACCATGGACCAACACCATGGACTAACACCACCATAGACCAACACCATGGACCAACACCATGGACTAACACCATGGACTAACACCACCATGGACTAACACCACCATGGACCAACACCATGGACTAACACCATGAACTAGGGACTGTGGCCCTCCAGAAGGTGGTGAAGACGGCCCAGTATATCACTGGGAACGTGACCCTCCAGCAGGTGGTGAAGACTGAGGGCAACATCACAGAAGGCAATTCTTCTTCTTCTTCAACAGGTTTAATAAGGACATAGAGTTCATGATAGGTTAACAGGGGCATAGGTCATAGGTCACAGGTCCAACATCTTCTGGCAGGTGACCTGGAGGGTCATCAGCCCTTTTAAATCATCTTAGTAATCTTCGTCTTCGTCATCAAAGTCAGCTCCAACGTCATCTTCATCGCCCGGAATCGGGGGGCTGATCCAATGTCAGTTTGACCCTTCAGATTACAATGGACAGGAGAACACGGACAGGGGGGCTGATCCTAGATCTACACTCCTACTCTGAGACACTTAATGAATGTGGGCCCAGTTATTTTACCCCCCACACACAGAAGATAACCTATTGTATAACTGAACACTAGGTGGTGCTAGACCCCTTGCATTGAAACAGGAGCCTAAGGGCTCCTTGTCACATATAGTCACAGTACTTTATTCCCCAAGATATTAGTAGGAATAATTGATGGCATTTAGACAGCATTTATATAGCACCATTCCACTTGTCACAGCACTGTAAGGGGAAAACTTCCCTCATTAACTACCACACTGCTTCTCATGGACATCTCTGTGTCTGCAGGCTGACTTCCCCACTCTGGAGGTGCTGGAGATACATGTCATCGTCTTTATCCTGGCAGGAATCCCCAGTCTGGAGGTGCCAGGCATGGCCATATTCAAACTCACCTAAGACATGCTGCTGCAAGAAAATGTCTACTGAGCAGAGGTCAACACAGTCTCTTCTGCCAGAGCAGAGGTCAACACAGTCTCCTCTGCCAGAGCAGAGGTCAACACTGTCTCTTCTGCCAGAGCAGAGGTCAACACAGTCTCTTCTGTCAGAGCAGAGGTCAACACTGTCTCTTCTGTCAGAGCAGAGGTCAACACAGTCTCTTCTGTCAGAGCAGAGGTCAACACTGTCTC
Source organism: Oncorhynchus keta (assembly GCF_023373465.1). Lineage (NCBI taxonomy): Eukaryota > Metazoa > Chordata > Actinopteri > Salmoniformes > Salmonidae > Oncorhynchus > Oncorhynchus keta. The sequence goes on along the minus strand of NC_068440.1, from coordinate 46,734,606 downwards.
TTCTGTCAGAGCAGAGGTCAACACTGTCTCTTCTGTCAGAGCAGAGGTCAACACAGTCTCTTCTGTCAGGCAGAGGTCAACACTGTCTCTTCTGTCAGAGCAGAGGTCAACACTGTCTCTTCTGTCAGAGCAGAGGTCAACACTGTCTCTTCTGTCAGAGCAGAGGTCAACACTGTCTCTTCTGTCAGAGCAGAGGTCAACACAGTCTCTTCTGTCAGAGCAGAGGTCAACACTGTCTCTTCTGTCAGAGCAGAGGTCAACACCGTCACTTCTGTCAGAGCAGAGGTCAACACTGTCTCTTCTGTCAGAGCAGAGTCAGCACACTGTCTCTTCTGTCAGAGCAGAGGTCAACACTGTCTCTTCTGTCAGGCAGAGGTCAACACCGTCTCTTCTGTCAGAGCAGAGGTCAACACTGTCTCTTCTGCCAGAGCAGAGGTCAACACTGTCTCTTCTGTCAGAGCAGAGGTCAACACCGTCTCTTCTGTCAGAGCAGAGGTCAACACTGTCTCTTCTGTCAGAGCAGAGGTCAACACTGTCTCTTCTGTCAGAGCAGAGGTCAACACAGTCTCTTCTGTCAGAGCAGAGGTCAGCACCGTCTCTTCTGCCAGAGCAGAGGTCAACACAGTCTCTTCTGCCAGAGCAGAGGTCAACATACTTCGACATACTGTTCACCAATCAGAGGTGGCTTCGACATACTGTTCACCAATCAGAGATGGCTTCGACATACTGTTCACCAATCAGAGATGGCTTCGACATACTGTTCACCAATCAGAGATGGCTTGGACATACTGGTCACCAATCAGAGATGGCTTCGACATACTGTTCACCAATCAGAGATGGCTTGGACATACTGGTCACCAATCAGAGATGGCTTGGACATACTGGTCACCAATCAGAGATGGCTTCGACATACTGTTCACCAATCAGAGGTGGCTTCGACATACTGGTCACCAATCAGAGGTGGCTTCGACATACTGTTCTCATGTGAAATGGCTAGCTAGTTAGCACACTCACTCTGAGACCTTGAAGTAGTAGTTCCCCTTTGCTCTGCAGGGCTGCGGCTTTTGTGGAGTGATGGGTAACGATGCCGAGGGTGACTGTTGTCGATGTGTTCCTGGTTCGAGCCCAGGTAGGAGCGAGGGGAGAGGACGGAAGTTATACTGTTAATGTTATAGTCCTATAATTCCTATAATAACTACAACCTAAAACTTCTTACCTGGGAATATTGAAGACTCATGTTAAAAGGAACCACCAGCTTTCATATGTTCTCATGTTCCAAGCAAGGAACTTAAACGTTAGCTTTTTTACATAGCACATATTGCACTTTTACTTTCTTCTCCAACACTTTGTTTTTGCATTATTTAAAACAAATTGAACATGTTTCATTATTTATTTTTAGGTTCAATTGATTTTATTGATGTATTATATTAGGTTAAAATAAGTGTTCATTCAGTATTGTTGTAATTGTCATTATTACAAATACATTTTCTTAAATCGTCCAATTAATCTGTATCGGTTTTTTGGTGCTCCAATAATCGGTATCGGTATCGGTATCGGTATCGGCGTTGAAAAATCCTACAAGTCAATAAAACAGTATATTTGCAACAGTGCCTGGGTTAATAACTGTATCAGAAGGGAACACTGATAAGACGTATAGAGAATCAAAGGGAGGCCTTTTACTCCATAACAAAACAGGGAAACATTTTCCACACTATCAGTTCAAGCGGGCGTGTCCCAAACAGAACCTTACTCCTATGGGTAAAAAAGTCGGGTACTACGTAGGACATGGGGTGGTGACATTTGGGACATTGATCAATCAATTAGTTCACCTTTGGCCCGTCTTTTATTAATGTGCTGCTCAGAGGATCTTCATTATGGTCATGGGAACGTCTCGTTGTTAAGATAAGTGTGGGTGGGAAAGATGTGTCACCATGTTGGTAAATGAGGAGGATTTTGAGCACTTTGTACCAAACCCAAAACAAATTTGATTTGAACCATTTGTTCTGGTCCAGAACCACTGATTCCATGAGTGGTTCAGTCTCAGGACAAGGCTTCCCACTTGGGTACAAACGGTGAAAACAACGTTGTTTCAACCTATTTTGTTTAAAGTATTGTGATGTGGAATCTGCATATGGAACAAAAAAAAGTGGATTTTGAAAAAGTAATCGATACAAACTGCTGTTTTGGGGGTAGAATTTCAAACACAGGATTATCAAAATCACGGTCGCCAATTTTCGACACGGTCAAACCTTCGAAACAGCGTCAGATCTCCAACATAATAAGAATACAATCTACAGCACCTATCTACAGCACCTATCTACAGCACTATCTACAGCACCTAACTACAGCACCTATCTACAGCACCTATCTACAGCACCTATCTACAGCACCTATCTACTAGAGAGTTGATCTATCTACAGCACCTATCTACAGCACCTATCTACAGCACCTAACTACAGCACCTATCTACAGCACCTATCTACAGCACCTATCTACAGCACCTATCTACAGCACCTATCTACAGCACCTAACTACAGCACCTATCTACAGCACCTATCTACAGCACCTATCTACAGCACCTATCTACAGCACCTATCTACAGCACCTAACTACAGCACCTATCTACAGCACCTATCTACTAGAGAGTTGATCTATCTACAGCACCTATCTACAGCACCTCCTACTGGAGAGTTGATCTAACTACAGCACCTATCTACAGCACCTCCTATTGGAGAGTTGATCTATCTACAGCACCTATCTACAGCACCTATCTACAGCACCTATCTACAGCACCTATCTACAGCACCTATCTACTAGAGAGTTGATCTATCTACAGCACCTACCTACAGCACCTCCTACTGGAGAGTTGATCTATCTACAGCACCTATCTACAGCACCTCCTATTGGAGAGTTGACCTATCTACAGCACCTATCTACAGCACCTATCTACAGCACCTATCTACAGCACCTATCTACTAGAGAGTTGATCTATCTACAGCACCTATCTACAGCACCTATCTACTAGAGAGTTGACCTATCTACAGCACCTATCTACAGCACCTATCTACTAGAGAGTTGATCTATCTACAGCACCTATCTACAGCACCTATCTACAGCACCTATCTACTAGAGAGTTGATCTATCTACAGCACCTATCTACAGCACCTATCTACTAGAGAGTTGACCTATCTACAGCACCTATCTACAGTTGACCTATCTACAGCACCTATCTACAGCACCTATCTACTAGAGAGTTGATCTATCTACAGCACCTATCTACAGCACCTATCTACTAGAGAGTTGATCTATCTACAGCACCTATCTACAGCACCTATCTACAGCACCTATCTACTACAGAGTTGATCTATCTACAGCACCTATCTACTAGAGAGTTGATCTATCTACAGCACCTATCTACTAGAGTTGATCTATCTACAGCACCTATCTACTAGAGAGTTGATCTATCTACAGCACCTATCTACTAGAGAGTTGATCTATCTACAGCACCTATCTACTAGAGAGTTGATCTATCTACAGCACCTCCTACTAGAGAGTTGATCTATCTACAGCACCTATCTACTAGAGAGTTGATCTATCTACAGCACCTATCTACTAGAGAGTTGATCTATCTACAGCACCTATCTACTAGAGAGTTGATCTATCTACAGCACCTCCTACTAGAGTTGATCTATCTACAGCACCTCCTACTAGAGAGTTGATCTATCTACAGCACCTCCTACTAGAGAGTTGATCTATCTACAGCACCTCCTACTAGAGAGTTGATCTATCTACAGCACCTATCTACTAGAGAGTTGATCTATCTACAGCACCTCCTACTAGAGAGTTGATCTATCTACAGCACCAATCTACTAGAGAGTTGATCTATCTACAGCACCTCCTACTAGAGAGTTGATCTATCTACAGCACCTATCTACTAGAGTTGATCTATCTACAGCACCTATCTACTAGAGTTGATCTATCTACAGCACCTATCTACTAGAGAGTTGATCTATCTACAGCACCTATCTACTAGAGCGTTGATCTATCTACAGCACCTATCTACAGCACCTCCTACTGGAGAGTTGATCTATCTACAGCACCTCCTACTAAAGAGTTGATCTATCTACAGCACCTCCTACTAAAGAGTTGATCTATCTACAGCACCTATCTACTAGAGAGTTGATCTATCTACATCACCTATCTACTAGAGAGTTGATCTATCTACAGCACCTCCTACTAGAGAATTGTTCTATCTACAGCACCTCCTACTAAAGAGTTGATCTATCTACAGCACCTATCTACTATAGAGTTGATCTATCTACAGCACCTATCTACTAGAGAGTTGATCTATCTACAGCACCTCCTACTAGAGAATTGATCTATCTACAGCACCTCCTACTAGAGAGTTGATCTATCTACAGCACCTATCTACTAGAGAGTTGATCTATCTACAGCACCTATCTACAGCACCTATCTACTAGAGAGTTGACCTATCTACAGCACCTATCTACAGCACCTATCTACTAGAGAGTTGATCTATCTACAGCACCTATCTACAGCACCTATCTACAGCACCTATCTACTAGAGTTGATCTATCTACAGCACCTATCTACAGCACCTATCTACTAGAGAGTTGACCTATCTACAGCACCTATCTACTAGAGAGTTGACCTATCTACAGCACCTATCTACAGCACCTATCTACTAGAGAGTTGATCTATCTACAGCACCTATCTACAGCACCTATCTACTAGAGAGTTGATCTATCTACAGCACCTATCTACAGCACCTATCTACAGCACCTATCTACTACAGAGTTGATCTATCTACAGCACCTATCTACTAGAGAGTTGATCTATCTACAGCACCTATCTACTAGAGAGTTGATCTATCTACAGCACCTATCTACTAGAGAGTTGATCTATCTACAGCACCTATCTACTAGAGAGTTGATCTATCTACAGCACCTATCTACTAGAGAGTTGATCTATCTACAGCACCTCCTACTAGAGAGTTGATCTATCTACAGCACCTATCTACTAGAGAGTTGATCTATCTACAGCACCTATCTACTAGAGAGTTGATTTATCTACAGCACCTATCTACTAGAGAGTTGATCTATCTACAGCACCTCCTACTAGAGAGTTGATCTATCTACAGCACCTCCTACTAGAGAGTTGATCTATCTACAGCACCTCCTACTAGAGTTGATCTATCTACAGCACCTCCTACTAGAGAGTTGATCTATCTACAGCACCTATCTACTAGAGAGTTGATCTATCTACAGCACCTCCTACTAGAGAGTTGATCTATCTACAGCACCAATCTACTAGAGAGTTGATCTATCTACAGCACCTCCTACTAGAGAGTTGATCTATCTACAGCACCTATCTACTAGAGAGTTGATCTATCTACAGCACCTATCTACTAGAGAGTTGATCTATCTACAGCACCTATCTACTAGAGAGTTGATCTATCTACAGCACCTATCTACTAGAGCGTTGATCTATCTACAGCACCTATCTACAGCACCTCCTACTGGAGAGTTGATCTATCTACAGCACCTCCTACTAAGAGTTGATCTATCTACAGCACCTCCTACTAAAGAGTTGATCTATCTACAGCACCTATCTACTAGAGAGTTGATCTATCTACATCACCTATCTACTAGAGAGTTGATCTATCTACAGCACCTCCTACTAGAGAATTGATCTATCTACAGCACCTCCTACTAAAGAGTTGATCTATCTACAGCACCTATCTACTATAGAGTTGATCTATCTACAGCACCTATCTACTAGAGAGTTGATCTATCTACAGCACCTCCTACTAGAGAATTGATCTATCTACAGCACCTCCTACTAGAGAGTTGATCTTACTACAGCACCTATCTACTAGAGTTTATCTATCTACAGCACCTATCTACTAGAGAGTTGATCTATCTACAGCACCTCCTACTAGAGTTGATCTATCTACAGCACCTATCTACTAGAGAGTTGATCTATCTACAGCACCTATCTACTAGAGTTGATCTATCTACAGCACCTATCTACTAGAGGAGTTGATCTATCTACAGCACCTATCTACTAGAGTTGATCTATCTACAGCACCTCCTACTAGAGAGTTGATCTATCTACAGCACCTATCTACTAGAGTTGATCTATCTACAGCACCTATCTACTAGAGTTGATCTATCTACAGCACCTATCTACTAGAGTTGATCTATCTACAGCACCTCCTACTAGAGAGTTGATCTATCTACAGCACCTATCTACTAGAGAGTTGATCTATCTACAGCACCTCCTACTAGAGAGTTGATCTATCTACAGCACCTCCTACTAGAGAGTTGATCTATCTACAGCTACCCCTCTAGTATCCCATCCAGGGTTTTAACAACTACCCCTCTAGTATCCTATCCAGGGTTCTAACGGATACCCCTCTAGTATCCCATCCAGGGTTCTAACAGCTACACCTCTACTATCCCATCCAGGGTTTTCACAGCTACCCCTCTAGTATCCCATCCAGGGTTGTACCCCTCTAGTATCCCATCCAGTGTTCTAACAGCTACCCCTCTAGTATCCCATCCAGGGTTCTAATAGCTACCCCTCTAGTATCCATCCAGGGTTCTAACAGCTACCCCTCTAGTATGCCATCCAGGGTTCTAACAGCTACCCCTCTAGTATCCCATCCAGGGTTTTAACAGCAACCCCTCTAGTATCCCATCCAGGGTTTTAACTGCTACCCCTCTAGTATCCCATCCAGGGTTCTAACAGCTACCCCTCTAGTATCCCATCCAGGGTTCTAATAGCTACCCCTCTAGTATGCCATCCAGGGTTCTAACAGCTACCCCTCTAGTATCCCATCCAGGGTTTTAACAGCTACCCCTCTAGTATCCCATCCAGGGTTTTAACAGCTACCCCTCTAGTATCCCATCCAGCGTTTTAACAGCTACCCCTCGAGTATCCCATCCAGGGTTTTAACAGCTACCCCTCTAGTATCCCATCCAGGGTTTTAACAGCTACCCCTCTAGTATCCCATCCAGGGTTTTAACAGCTACCCCTCTAGTATCCCATCCAGGGTTTTAACAGCTACCCCTCTAGTATCCCATCCAGGGTTCTAACAGCTACCCCTCTAGTATCCCATCCAGGGTTCTAACAGCTACCCCTCTAGTATCCCATCCAGGGTTCTAACAGCTACCCCTCTAGTATCCCATCCAGTGTTTTAACAGCTACCCCTCTAGTATCCCATCCAGGGGTTTTAACAGCTACCCCTCTAGTATGCCATCCAGGGTTTTAACAGCTACCCCTCTAGTATCCTATCCAGGGTTCTAACAGCTACCCCTCTAGTATCCCATCCAGGGTTTTAACAGCTACCCCTCTAGTATGCCATCCAGAGTTCTAACAGCTACCCCTCTAGTATCTATCCAGTGTTTTAACAGCTACCCCTCTCGTATCCCATCCAGGGTTGTACCCCTCTAGTATCCCACCCAGTGTTTTAACAGCTACCTCTCTCGTATCCCATCCAGGAGTTGTACCCCTCTAGTATCCCATCCAGGGTTCTAACAGCTACCCCTCTAGTATCCCATCCAGGGTTTTAACAGCTACCCCTCTAGTATCCCATCCAGGGTTTTAACAGCTACCCCTCTAGTATCCCATCCAGGGTTCTAACAGCTACCCCTCTAGTATCCCATCCAGGGTTCTAACAGCTACCCCTCTAGCATCCCATCCAGGTTCTAACAGCTACCCCTCTAGTATCCCATCCAGTGTTTTAACAGCTACCCCTCTAGTATCCCATCCAGGGTTTTAACAGCTACCCCTCTAGTATCCCATCCAGGGTTTTAACAGCTACCCCTCTGGTATCCCATCCAGGGTTTAACAGCTACCTCTGGTATCCCATCCAGGGTTTTAACAGCTACCCCTCTAGTATCCCATCCAGGGTTTAACAGCTACCCCTCTAGTATCCCATCCAGTGTTTTAACAGCTACCCCTCTCGTATCCCATCAGGGTTGTACCCTCTAGTATCCCATCCAGTGTTTTAACAGCTACCCCTCTAGTATCCCATCCAGTGTTTTAACAGCTACCCCTCTCGTATCCCATCCAGTGTTTTAACAGCTACCCCTCTAGTATCCCATCCAGGGTTGTACCCCTCTAGTATCGGGGCGGCAGCGTAACCTAGTGGTTAGAGCGTTGGACTAGTAACCGGAAGGTTGCAGTTCAAAAACCCGAGCTGACAAGGTACAAATCGTCGCTCTGCCCCTGAACAGGCAGTTAACCCACTGTTCCCAGGCCGTCATTGAAAATAAGAATATGTTCTTAACTGACTTGCCTGGTTAAATAAAGGTAAAAAAAAATAAAAAAATAAAATAAAATAAAATCCAGGGTTGTGCCCCTCTCGTATCCCATCCAGGGTTGTGCCCCTCTCGTATCCCATCCAGTGTTTTAACAGCTACCCCTCTAGTATCCCATCAGTGTTTTAACAGCTACCCCTCTCGTATCCCATCCAGGTTGTACCCCTCTAGTATCCCATCCAGTGTTTTAACAGCTACCCTCTAGTATCCCATCCAGTGTTTTAACAGCTACCCCTCTCGTATCCCATCCAGGGTTTAACAGCTACCCTCTAGTATCCCATCCAGGGTTGTGCCCCTCTCGTATCCCATCCAGGGTTTAACAGCTACCCCTCTAGTATCCCATCCAGTGTTTTAACAGCTACCCCTCTCGTATCCCATCCAGGGTTGTGCCCCTCTAGAAGTATCCCATCAGGGTTGTGCCCCTCTCGTATCCCATCCAGGGTTTTAACCAAGCCCAACCCTGCTTAGCTTTGATATGTGTCTCTGACTATTACCAATGTGCTATCGTGAGGATGATTGTTGCAGAAATCTCCACATAATAGATTTACTGGTGCTATCAAAGTCACTCCAAAGGTTCCACAGAGCCAATGAAAAGTAACTTTACGTTACCAATCATAAACTGTACGATCAATGATGCTATTTAGGCCCATAAAGCGTTTCAGAAGTCATCAACAGCTAAGTATTAAATTCAGAGCCAGGAAAATAGGCAATACATGTTGAGTCCTTGGGTTTCAACCAAGGATTTTGCCGGGCGGCAGAGTAGCCTAGTGGTTAGAGCGTTGGACTCGTAACTGGAAGGTTGCAAGTTCAAATCCCCGAGCTGACAAGATACAATTTTGTCGTTCTGCCCCTGAACAGGCAGTTAACCCACAAAATCCATCTGTTTCTCTCTCGCCTTAACTTGGCAAGTCAGTTAAAGAACAAATTCTGATTTTACAATGACTGACCTACATGTTTAAATGTTGATATTTTGTTTGTGTTGTCAAACAAACGTTAAATATTACTTTTGTAAGACAGTAATGTTAAAGTTATAATAGGTTTTTAATTAAAAATCAACTTTAAAATAGAGTAACACATCCATGGTCACATTTAGAGAGGTTACTGTGACTATAAATGTCTTCGTATGTAATTCTAGGAAGCGTTCAAGGTCACAGGTCACAGGTTCAAGGTCACAGGTCTGTGAAATCTACACTAATCTACAGAGAATCTCAAACTGCATTGATCACTTACCATGTACTTTAATGTAATCTCCACTGTAATGTAATCTCAACTGTAATGTAATCTCCACTGTAATGTAATTTCAACTGTAATGTAATCTCCACTGTAATGTAATCTCCACTGTATGTAATCTCCACTGTAATGTAATCTCAACTGTAATGTACTTTAATGTAATCTCCACTGTAATGTAATCTCCACTGTAATGTAATCTCCACTGTAATGTAATCTCCACTGTAATGTAATCTCAACTGTAATGTAATCTCCACTGTAATGTCATCTCAACTGTAATGTCATCTCAACTGTAATGTACTTTAATGTAATCTCAACTGTAATGTACTGTAATGTAATCTCAACTGTAATGTACTGTAATGTAATCTTAACTGTAATGTAATCTCAACTGTAATGTAATCTCCACTGTAATGTAATCTCAACTGTAATGTGCTTTAATGTAATTTCCACTGTAATGTACTGTAATGTAATCTCCACTGTAATGTGCTTTTATGTGTAATCTCCACTGTAATGTAATCTCACTGTAATGTAATCTCACTGTAATGTAATCTCAACTGTAATGCACTTTAATGTAATCTCCACTGTAATGTAATCTCAACTGTAATGTAATCTCCACTGTAATGTAATCTCAACTGTAATGTAATCTCCACTGTAATGTGTACTGTAATGTAATTTCCACTGTAATGTAATCTCCACTGTAATGTAATCTCCACTGTAATGTAATCTAACTGTAATAATGTAATCTCCACTGTAATGTAATCTCAACTGTAATGTACTGTAATGTAATTTCCACTGTAATGTAATCTCCACTGTAATGCACTGTAATGTTATCTCAACTGTAATGTAATCTCCACTGTAATGTAATCTCAACTGTAATGTAATCTCCACTGTAATGATAATGATCTCAACTGTAATGTAATCTCAAATGTAATGTACTTTAATGTAATCTCAACTGTAATGTACTGAAATGTAATCTCAACTGTAATGTAATCTCAACTGTAATGTAATCTCAGCTGTAATGTAATCTCAACTGTAATGTGCTGTAATGTGTCTCAGCTGTAATGTGCTTTAATGTAATCTCAACTGTAATGTACTTTAATGTAATCTCAACTGTAATGTAATCTCAAATGTAATGTACTGAAATGTAATCTCAACTGTAATGTAATCTCAACTGTAATGTAATCGCAGCTGTAATGTAATCTCAACTGTAATGCACTTTAATGTAATCTCAGCTGTAATGTAATCTCAGCTGTAATGTATGCTGTAATGTAATCTCAACTGTAAATGCACAATGTAATCTCAACTGTAATGTAATCTCCACTGTAATGCACTTTAATGTATCTCAACTGTGTCTAATCTCCTGTAATGTAATCTCAGCTGTAATGTAATCTCTCCAACTGTAATGCACTTTAATGTAATCTCCACTGTAATGTAATCTCAGCTGTAATGTAATCTCAACTGTAATGTACTGTAATGTAATCTCAGCTGTAATGTAATCCTCAGCTGTAATGTCATCTCCCACTGTAATGCACTTTAATGTAATCTCAACTGTAATGTAATCTCAACTGTAATGCACTTTTAATGTAATCTCAGCTGTAATGTCATCTCACTGTGTGCTTTAATGTAATCTCATTTAGGTGACAATTAATCAAAAAATCTGACATTGATCTTCCAATTGAAATTTGTTTGGGAATTCAACAAACGTTTTGTCTCTGTCTTTGTTTTTGATTGGTTGAAAATCGATTGGAATCTCATTGATCAACGAATCTAACAAATAGTATCAATTTCTCCACGTTGAAATGACCTAGTGTGCCCAGTGGATTACATTCTCACTTAATTGGTGATTTTGGATCAACTCTATATAGTCTTTAATAAACAATAGGCAGAAGGATTCAACTTCATCAAGAGGTTAATTGATTTACATTTATTGGTTTAGTCAATTGAGCAAATATATCTCCAGGTGTAAGAACCTTCCAAACTCAACCTTTATTGTCCCACTCGAGAGTCGTATGGGAGTTTTCACCAAACAACTTTTCTATTGGTTTTCTTCCTTCTTTGAAACACAGCCTTTCACAACGATCCATACAGACATCTATCTATACATTCATATGTCGACTGTATTAAAGTCATATAGAGTATGGAACATGTGACATCGGATGGGGTTTCCAGCCACAGAGCAGAACTGTACAGATGAATTTATGTTAAAGGTCATGAAACACTCAAACTCATGTTTTTCATGAAATTGGATGACAATTTGAATGAAACCAGATCACAGGCACTGGTCCTCTCCCCGTGTCAAACACTTGGATTCGGGAGGTGGGATTATCAAGCGGATAGGGTAACATCACCCAAGCTCTCATTTTAATACACCAATGGTAACATTATATTGTCTTACCTAATTTAAATAAGAACATCTTGTAACCAACATCAGAGGGGTGTGGTTTATATTGTCTTACCTAATTTAAATAAGAACATCTTGTAACCGACATCAGAGGGGTGTGGTTTATATTGTCTTACCTAATTTATATAAGAACATCTTGTAACCAACATCAGAGGGTGTGGTTTATATTGTCTTACCTAATTTAAATAAGAACATCTTGTAACCAACATCAGAGGGGTGTGGTTTATATTGTCTTACCTAATTTAAATAAGAACATCTTGTAACCGACATCAGAGGGGTGTGGTTTATATTGTCTTACCTAATTTAAATAAGAACATCTTGTAACCAACAT
>NC_068440.1:46713359-46715859 GCF_023373465.1 Oncorhynchus keta | reverse complement strand
AGGGGAAAGGGGGGAGGAAAGGAGGAGACAGGAGGAGGGAGAAGAGATAGCAGGAAGCAGAGGGGAGGAAAGGAGGAGACAAGGAGGAGGGAGAAGAGATAGCAGGAAGCAGAGGGGAGGAAAGGAGGAGACAAGGAGGAGGGAGAAGAGATAACGGAAGCAGAGGGGAAGAGGGGGGAGGAAAGGAGGAGACAAGGAGGAGGGAGAAGAGATAGCAGGAAGCAGAGGGAGGAAAGGAGGAGACAAGGAGGAGGGAGAAGAGATAACAGGAAGCAGAGGGGAGGAAAGGAGGAGACAAGAGGAGGGAGAAGAGGAGGATGTGATTTTGTGTTCCTCTGGCAGCTGAGAATATCTAAATGTCGACCTTCTAGATCTCTCTATTGAAGAAACCAGGGAAACTCCCTTTAGACATTGACAGCTCCCTGAGCCAGACATGTGGCTGCTGAGAGAGAGAGAGAGAGAGAGAGAGAGAGAGATTGTGTCTGTGTGTGAGAACTGAGTGATTTCTGCTAGAGTTAGGTTTAAAATCAGATTTTATGACTTTGTGCCTGGGCCAGCTAGTGAACAACATTCATGACAATAAATGTCACAGACAATCAGGAAGTAAACGCGTACCAGGAACGAGTGTCAGATTGAGAAGACGAAAGGGGAAGGAAGGACGGCGAGTGGGTAACTAGGAGCTCTTCTGCCCCCAAAACAGTAGTGTGTGTGTGTGTGTGTGTTTTACAATGTGCAAGCATCACTGCCTGGTATGGCAACTGACTCTGTACCGTAACACCCTGTATATAGCCTCTGTGGAGGCTATATACAGGGTGTTACGGTACAGAGTCAATGTGGAGGCTATATACAGGGGGTACCGGTACAGAGTCAATGTGGAGGCTATATAATTTACATTACATTTACATTTAAGTCATTTAGCAGACGCTCTTATCCAGAGCGACTTACAAATTGGTGCATTCACCTTATGACATATATACAGGGGGTACCAGTACAGAGTCAATGTGGAGGCTATATACAGGGTATTACGGTACAGAGTCAATGTGGAGGCTATATACAGGGTATTACGGTACAGAGTCAATGTGGAGACTATATACAGGGTGTTACGGTACAGAGTCAATGTGGAGGCTATATACAGGGGTTACCGGTACAGAGTCAATGTGGAGGCTATATACAGGGGGTACCAGTACAGAGTCAATGTGGAGGCTATATACAGGGTATTACGGTACAGAGTCAATGTGGAGGCTATATACAGGGTGTTACGGTACAGAGTCAATGTGGAGTCTATATACAGGGTGTTACGGTACAGAGTCAATGTGGAGGCTATATACAGGGGTTACCGGTACAGAGTCAATATGGAGGCTATATACAGGGGGTACCAGTACAGAGTCAATGTGGAGGCTATATACAGGGGTTACCGGTACAGAGTCAATATGGAGGCTATATACAGGGGTACCAGTACAGAGTCAATGTGGAGGCTATATACAGGGGGTACCGGTACAGAGTCAATGTGGAGGCTATATACAGGGGGTACGGTACAGAGTCAATGTGGAGGCTATATACAGGGTATTACGGTACAGAGTCAATGTGGAGGCTATATACAGGGTGTTACGGTACAGAGTCAATGTGGAGTCTATATACAGGGTGTTACGGTACAGAGTCAATGTGGAGGCTATATACAGGGGTTACCGGTACAGAGTCAATATGGAGGCTATATACAGGGGGTACCAGTACAGAGTCAATGTGGAGGCTATATACAGGGGTACCAGTACAGAGTCAATGTGGAGGCTATATACAGGGGTACCGGTACAGAGTCAATGTGGAGGCTATATACAGGGGTTACCGGTACAGAGTCAATATGGAGGCTATATACAGGGGGGTACCAGTACAGAGTCAATGTGGAGGCTATATACAGGGGTACCAGTACAGAGTCAATGTGGAGGCTATATACAGGGGGTACCGGTACAGAGTCAATGTGGAGGCTATATACAGGGGTACCGGTACAGAGTCAATGTGGAGGCTATATACAGGGTATTACGGTACAGAGTCAATGTGGAGGCTATATACAGGGTGTTACGGTACAGAGTCACTGTGGAGTCTATACAGGGTGTTACGGTACAGAGTCATGTGGAGGCTATATACAGGGGTTACCGGTACAGAGTCAATATGGAGGCTATATACAGGGGTACCAGTACAGAGTCAATGTGGAGGCTATATACAGGGGTTACCGGTACAGAGTCAATATGGAGGCTATATACAGGGGTACCAGTACAGAGTCAATGTGGAGGCTATATACAGGGGGTACCAGTACAGAGTCAATGTGGAGGCTATATACAGGGTATTACGGTACAGAGTCAATGTGGAGGCTATATACAGGGTGTTACGGTACAGAGTCAATGTGGAGTCTATATACAGGGTGTTACGGTACAGAGTCAATGTGGAGGCTATATACAGGGTTACCGGTACAGAGTCAATGTGGAGGCTATATACAGGGTGTACCAGT
>NC_068440.1:46703472-46710759 GCF_023373465.1 Oncorhynchus keta | reverse complement strand
GCAGTGATGGAAATGTACAACTATCACTGCCCGGCCATCCTGTGTCCATCAGACCAGTCAATTTTGCATTTTTGAGCATGTCCAAATTTCATATGGTAAATGCACATTGAAACATATTGCAAATGCGCGCGCACTTGCAATATGATTCTATAGTGTAAAAACATCACCTAATGGACATGATGAAATCAACACAACGAGTGATGGAAATGTACAACTATCACTGCTCGGCCATCCTGTGTCCCCATAGACCAGTCAATTTAGAATGACCGGTAAATTTCAAATTTCATATGGTAAATGCCCATTGAAACAATGCAAATGCATTTGCAATATGATTCTATAGTGAAAAAACATCACCTAATGGACATGATGAAATCAACACAACGAGTGATGGAAATGTACAACTATCACTGCTCAGCCATCCTGTGTCCATCAGACCAGTCAATTTTGCATTTTTGAGCATGTCAAATTTCATATGGTAAATGCACATTGAAACATATTGCAAATGCGCGCACTTGCAATATGATTCTATAGTGAAAAACATCACCTAATGGACATGATGAAATCAACACAACGAGTGATGGAAATGTACAACTATCACTGCTCGGCCATCCTGTGTCCATCAGACCAGTCAATTTTGCATTTTTTGAGCATGTCAAATTTCATATGGTAAATGCACATTGAAACATATTGCAAATGCGCGCGCACTTGCAATATGATTCTATAGTGTAAAACATCACCTAATGGACATGATGAAATCAACACAACGAGTGATGGAAATGTACAACTATCACTGCCCGGCCATCCTGTGTTCCCATAGCGAGCATTAATATCAGAATGACCGGTAAATGCATTTACAACCATATTTTTATTTTTTGGGTTACCAGTTGCACAACAATGCACGTGCATTTGCAATATGATTCTATAGTGAAAAAACATCACCTAATGGACATGATGAAATCAACACAACAAGTGATGGAAATGTACAACTATCACTGCTCGGCCATCCTGTGTTCATCAGACCAGTCAATTTCACATTCCTGCAGGATTTTTATAGCATGACAAATTCGTGATGGTACCTGCCCATTGAACCATATTGCAAATGCACAGTGACTTTGCAAAAGTGAGAAAACATAAACAAATGGACATGATGAAATCAACACAACAGGTGATGGAAATGTACAACTATCACTGCTCAGCCATCCTGTGTTCATCAGACCAGTCAATTTTGCATTTTTGAGCATGTCAAATTTCATATGGTAAATGCACATTGAAACATATTGCAAATGCGCGCACTTGCAATATGATTCTATAGTGAAAAACATCACCTAATGGACATGATGAAATCAACACAACGAGTGATGGAAATGTACAACTATCACTGCTCGGCCATCCTGTGTCCATCAGACCAGTCAATTTTGCATTTTGAGCATGTCAAATTTCATATGGTAAATGCACATTGAAACATATTGCAAATGCGCGCACTTGCAATATGATTCTATAGTGTAAAACATCACCTAATGGACATGATGAAATCAACACAACGAGTGATGGAAATGTACAACTATCACTGCCCGGCCATCCTGTGTTCCCATAGCGAGCATTAATATCAGAATGACCGTAAATGCATTTACAACCATATTTTTATTTTTGGGTTACCAGTTGCACAACAATGCACGTGCATTTGCAATATGATTCTATAGTGAAAAACATCACCTAATGGACATGATGAAATCAACACAACGAGTGATGGAAATGTACAACTATCACTGCTCGGCCATCCTGTGTCCATCAGACCAGTCAATTTTGCATTTTTGAGCATTTCAAATTTCATATGGTAAATGCCATTGAAACATATTGCAAATGCGCGTGACTTGCAATATGATTCTATAGTGAAAAACATCACCTAATGGACATGATGAAATCAACACAACGAGTGATGGAAATGTACAACTATCACTGCTCGGCCATCCTGTGTCCATCAGACCAGTCAATTTTGCATTTTTGAGCATTTCAAATTTCATATGGTAAATGCACATTGAAACATATTGCAAATGCGCGCGCACTTGCAATATGATTCTATAGTGTAAAAACATCACCTAATGGACATGATGAAATCAACACAACGAGTGATGGAAATGTACAACTATCACTGCTCGGCCATCCTGTGTTCCCATAGCGGGCATTAATATCAGAATGACCGGTAAATGCATTCACAACCATATTTTCATTTTTGGGTTACCAGGTGCCTATTTTCAATCACCAGTTGCACAACATGCGTATCCATCAGAATATTTTAAACAGTCCATAAAGCACTCAGGACTGCCCCCATAGATAGAGGGCCGTAGTAGGGTACTCCCATAGCGGGCATGGATAATAGGAGTCCCGGTAAATGCATTTACAACCATATTTTAATTTTTGGGTTACCAGTTGCACAACAATGCACGTGCATTTGCAATATGATTCTATAGTGAAAAACATCACCTAATGGACATGATGAAATCAACACAACAAGTGATGGAAATGTACAACTATCACTGCTCGGCCATCCTGTGTTCATCAGACCAGTCAATTTCACATTCCTGCAGGATTTTTATAGCATGACAAATTCGTGATGGTACCTGCCCATTGAACCATATTGCAAATGCACAGTGACTTTGCAAAAGTGAGAAAACATAAACAAATGGACATGATGAAATCAACACAACAGGTGATGGAAATGTACAACTATCACTGCTCAGCCATCCTGTGTTCATCAGACCAGTCAATTTTGCATTTTTGAGCATGTCAAATTTCATATGGTAAATGCACATTGAAACATATTGCAAATGCGCGCGCACTTGCAATATGATTCTATAGTGTAAAACATCACCTAATGGACATGATGAAATCAACACAACGAGTGATGGAAATGTACAACTATCACTGCTCGGCCATCCTGTGTCCATCAGACCAGTCAATTTTGCATTTTTGAGCATTTCAAATTTCATATGGTAAATGCCATTGAAACATATTGCAAAATGCGCGTGCACTTGCAATATGATTCTATAGTGTAAAAACATCACCTAATGGACATGATGAAATCAACACAACGAGTGATGGAAATGTACAACTATCACTGCTCGGCCATCCTGTGTTCATCAGACCAGTCAATTTTGCATTTTGAGCAAGGTCAAATTTCATATGGTAAATGCACATTGAAACATATTGCAAATGCACGTGCACTTGCAATATGATTATATAGTGAAAAAACATCACAAAATGGACATGATGAAGTCAACACAACGAGTGATGGAAAGGAACAACTATCACTGCCCGGCCATCCCGAGTTCATCAGGCCAGTCAATTTTGCATTTCTGCAGGATTTTGAGCATGTCAAATTTCTTACGTCATTTGGCCCACAAAAAAAATCCTTATGCACAATTTAAAAAAATATAAAAAAATATGATAATAAAATTGGACAAAAGTATATTCATACAGTTCTTACACATGTGTAATTGACAAAAAAAATTGAAAGAATTTCAAAAACGGTCCAGAAAGCACTTTTTAAGGGTGTGTGAAGTTTTTACAAAATTTTGACATTTTTGACTTTTTGACTTTTGACTTCCTATGAAATCATATTGGAATTGGACAAAACATATTCCTTATGCGCATGTAAAAAAAAAAAAAAAAAAAAATTATGATAATAAAATTGGACAAAAGTATATTCATACAGTTCTTACACATGTGTAATTGACAAAAATCGAAAGAATTTCAAAAACGGTCCAGAAAGCACTTTTTATGGGTGTGTGAAGTTTTTACAAAATTTTGACATTTTTGACTTTTGACTTTGACTTCCTATGAAATCATATTGGAATTGGACAAAACATATTCCTTATGCGCATATAAAAAAATTAAAAAATTATGATAATAAAATTGGACAAAAGTATATTCATACAGTTCTTACACATGTGTAATTGACAAAAAAATCGAAAGAATTTCAAAAACGGTCCAGAAAGCACTTTTTAAGGGGTGATAAGTTTTGAAAAAAAGTTCATTTTTTCAAAATTTTACTTTTGGACATTAATTTGGGTTACATATCCAATATGAAAACCCCGGTGGAGCGCATTTGCCCCTGTTGAATTTTAAAGTGTTACAACTGGCAATTACCATATGGCATTTGCAATACACTTTGGATGAATCAACGCCGAATTGGGTGGTATTGGCCAATGTGTATATGGTTTGTCGATGCCAATGACATGCCATTCATTTTGTCCAATACAGGGGGGTTGCAAGCACCCATTCTCTACCAACTAGGCTACAGAAGACTACGTGTTTGCATTAAAGTCACCACAAGGTGGCTAAACTGCTCAATAAAAGTCCTCTTGGTCTATCTGTAACTCCGTGGGTGGTGGAAACATATACAACTGGACATTTTACAGTCATTATATCAGTTAGGTACAAAGTCCTCAGTCTGTCATAGTCATGGTTACCCTTGGCCAGACTCTGTGTCTGTCTCTTTCTAAACGGTGGTTCAGAGGAATCCCATTCTTTAAACACGTATAAGCTATATATTATGCTCCATAACGATGATGTTATAATGAGGGCCCTGATCCAATCAGATCCACTTTAGCGTCTCCCGGGGCATTATTACCTACAAGCCGGACCGTGCCATTGGCTGCAACGAGTGGCATTAAGAGAATCCCAAGTAGCCTTGGAATGTGAGATGTAATCTACACCTTCATTAGGATGACAGAAATGCGCATTGTGTCCTTTAATGATTTTTTCCAATTTGAGCGTAATTATTTCTATATAGACTACTTTTATGCTCTTAACTCCTAACACAAGTGGGGGCGTACGTGAGTGATTTCAAATACAGAAACTCTATTTGAATTAAATATTTTTGAATTTGTAGTTAGATATTGATTTTAAATTTAATATTGTCAAATTTGGAATGCAAAATTAAACAATTGAATTCAGAAAATTAACATGATTTGAAATTGAATTAATGTTTCATTCAGTTTTTAAGGATTAATTTCCAATGTAACTGAAAATGTCAAATTCAATAGAAATATGGAAGATATATATATATAATATAGATATTGCATTCATTGTCTGTATCCAGTTTACAAACCATCATTTCAAGTTTATCAATGTTTCATATTTTCAATTTCTCAGATGCAGTTTTCAAATTCAGTTCTCTAAATTCAGATTCAACATCCTGGTACCCTTTCTCCAGCCAGGAATTGTAGAAGAGAACAGATGTTTCTACAACCAAACAGGGTTCTGAAGTAGTTTCTGAAGCCAATGGCACGTTGAATTTATTTTCTTCTAGTTTTAACCATTTGGGCTACAAGCTGTTATGGCCTCATTCCCTGAAATCTATGACTCTGAACATCATCGTGCCTTCTGTTCCTATCTATGGATACTTTAGAAGGAAATGTGAATAGCCCTTTTCATAGCCCTTCTAAGGATAGCTTTTCCACTACCTAATTCATCTTGCTTTTGTGACTGACTGGATGCTAACGGGGTCTCCTGAATGTCACAAGACTGTGTTAGCACACTTAGCTAAAACCCATGGGGATGAGGAGGTCAGAAACTTGGCCGTGTGGTGCCAGGACAGCAACCTCTCCTCAAAGTGATCAAGACAAAAACCTATTCCCCTCAGGGGACTGAAAAGATTTGTCATGGTCCTCAGATCCTCAAAAGGTTTGACAGCTGCACCATTGAGAGCATTCTGACTGGTTTGCATCACTGCCTGGTATGGCAAACTGCTCGAGCCTCCGACAGCAAGGCACTTCAGAGGGTAGTGCGTACGGCCCAGTACATCACTGGCCAAGCTTACTGCCATCAGGACCTCTATACCAGGTGGTGTCTAGGGGAAGGCCCTAAAAAATTGTCAAGACTCCAGCCACCCCAGTCATAGACTCTTCTCTCTGCTACCGCCACTGACAAGCGTACCGGGCTCTAAGTCTGGGACCAAAGGCTCCTTAACAGCCTTCTACTCCCAAAGCCATAAGACCACAGACATAGTCCAAATGGCATTAACCCCCGTCCCCGTCCACTCTTATACACCGCTGCTACTCTCTGTTGTTATCATCTCGCATAGTCTATTGACTCTGTTTTGCCGGTACCCCTCTGTATATAGTCTCCACATTGACTCTGTACCGGTACCCTCGGTATATAGTCTCACAGACTCTGTACCGGTACCCCCCTGTATATAGTCTCCACATTGACTCTGTACCGGTGCCCCCTCTGTATATAGCCTCCACATGGACTCTGTACCGGTGCCCCCTGTATATAGCCTCCAAGTGGCTCTGTACCAGGTACCCCCTGTATATAGCCTCCACATTGACTCTGTACTCCCCTGTATATAGCCTCCACATGGACTCTGTACCGGTACCCCCTGTATATAGTCTCCACATTGACTTTCTGTACCGGTACCCCCTCTTATACTCTGTCTCGCTATTGTATATAGTTACTGCTGCTCTTTAAATTCTTGTTACTTTTATTTCTTAGTTGTATTCATATATAAACTGCTATGATTGATTTTAGCTTTCATAGTAAGTAAGCATTTCACTGTAACTGCTGTCTACTACACCTGTTGTATTCAGCATTTCACTGTAAGGAGTCTACTACACTGTTGTATTCATCATTTCACTGTAAGTCTACTACACCTGTTGTATTCAGCATTTCACTGTGAGGTCTACTACACCTGTTTGCATTCAGCATTTCACTGTGGAGGTCTACTGTTCACCTTTCACTGTAGGTCAGCATCGTTCACTGTAAGGGTCTACTACACCTGTTGTATTCAGCATTTCTGTAAGGTCTACTACCTGTTGTATTCAGCATTTCACTGTAAGGTCTACTACACCTGTTGTATTCAGCATTTCACTGGAGTCTACTACACCTGTTGTATTCCAGCATTTCACTGTAAGTCTACTACACCTATTTGTATTCAGCATTTCACTGTAAGGTCTACTGCACCTGTTGTATTTAGCATTTCACTGTAGAGGTCTACTACACCTGTTTGTATTCAACATTTCACTGTAAGGTCTACTACACCTGTTGTTTCCAGCATTTCACTGTAAGGTCTACTACACCCTGTTGTATTCAGCATTTCACTGTGAGGGTCTACTACACCTGTTGTATTCAGCATTTTCACTGTAAGGGTCTACTACACCTGTTGTATTCGCATTTCACTGTAAGTTCTACTACACCTGTTGTATTCAGCATTTCACTGTAAGGTCTACTACACCTGTTGTATTCAACATTTCACTGTAAGGTCTACTACACCTGTTGTATTCAACA
>NC_068440.1:46591479-46703372 GCF_023373465.1 Oncorhynchus keta | reverse complement strand
TGTTTCTGTTAACCGTAATAACCTGGTTAATGATGTGTTAACTGTAATAACCTGGTTAATGATGTGTTAACTGTAATAACCTGGTTAATTATGTGTTAACCGTAATAACCTGGTTAATGATGTGTTTCTGTTAACTGTAATAACCTGGTTAATGAGGTGTTAACTGTAATAACCTGGTTAATGTTGTGTTAACCGTAATAACCTAGTTAATGATGTGTTAACTGTAATAACCTGGTTAATGATGTGTTAACTGTAATAACCTGGTTAATGATGTGTTAACTGTAATAACCTGGTTAATGATGTGTTAACCATAATAACCTGGTTAATGATGTGTTTATGTTAACTGTAATAACCTGGTTAATGATGTGTTAACCATAATAACCTGGTTAATGATGTGTTAACTGTAATAACCTGGTTAATGATGTGTTAACTGTAATAACCTGGTTAATGATGTGTTAACCATAATAACCTGGTTAATGATGTGTTAACTGTAATAACCTGGTTAATGATGTGTTAACTGTAATAACCTGGTTAATTATGTGTTTCTGTTAACTGTAATAACCTGGTTAATGATGTGTTAACTGTAATAACCTGGTTAATGAGGTGTTAACCGTAATAACCTGGTTAATGAGGTGTTAACTGTAATAACCTGGTTAATGAGGTGTTAACTGTAATAACCTGGTTAATGAGGTGTTAACTGTAATAACCTGGTTAATGATGTGTTTCTGTTAACTGTAATAACCTGGTTAATGAGGTGTGAACTGTAATAACCTGGTTAATGATGTGTTTCTGTTAACTGTAATAACCTGGTTAATGAGGTGTTAACTGTAATAACCTGGTTAATGATGTGTTTCTGTTAACTGTAATAACCTGGTTAATGAGGTGTTAACTGTAATAACCTGGTTAATGATGTGTTTCTGTTAACTGTAATAACCTGGTTAATGATGTGTTAACTGTAATAACCTGGTTAATGATGTGTTTCTGTTAACCGTAATAACCTGGTTAATGAGGTGTTAACTGTAATAACCTGGTTAATGATGTGTTTCTGTTAACCGTAATAACCTGGTTAATGAGGTGTTAACTGTAATAACCTGGTTAATGATGTGTTTCTGTTAACTGTAATAACCTGGTTAATGAGGTGTTAACTGTAATAACCTGGTTAATGATGTGTTTCTGTTAACTGTAATAACCTGGTTAATGATGTGTTAACTGTAATAACCTGGTTAATGAGGTGTTAACCGTAATAACCTGGTTAATGAGGTGTTAACTGTAATAACCTGGTTAATGATGTGTTTCTGTTAACTGTAATAACCTGGTTAATGAGGTGTTAACTGTAATAACCTGGTTAATGATGTGTTTCTGTTAACTGTAATAACCTGGTTAATGAGGTGTTAACTGTAATAACCTGGTTAATGAGGTGTTAACTGTAATAACCTGGTTAATGATGTGTTTCTGTTAACTGTAATAACCTGGTTAATGAGGTGTTTTTAATGTATTTATTTCACCTTTATTTAACCAGGTAGGCAAGTTGAGAACAAGTTCTCATTTACAGTTGCGACCTGGCCAAGATAAAGCAAAGCAGTTCGACAGATAGAACGACACAGAGTTACACATGGAGTAAAACAAACATACAGTCAATAATACAGTATAAACAAGTCTATATACAATGTGAGCAAATGAGGTGAGAAGGGAGGTAAAGGCAAAAAAGGCCATGGTGGCAAAGTAAATACAATATAGCAAGTAAAACACTGGAATGGTAGTTTTGCAATGGAAGAATGTGCAAAGTAGAAATAAAAATAATGGGGTGCAAAGGAGCAAAATAAATAAATAAATTAAATACAGTTGGGAAAGAGGTAGTTGTTTGGGCTAAATTATAGGTGGGCTATGTACAGGTGCAGTAATCTGTAAGATGCTCTGACAGTTGGTGCTTAAAGCTAGTGAGGGAGATAAGTGTTTCCAGTTTCAGAGAGTTTTGTAGTTCGTTCCAGTCATTGGCAGCAGAGAACTGGAAGGAGAGGCGGCCAAAGAAAGAATTGGTTTTGGGGGTGACTAGAGAGATATACCTGCTGGAGTGTGTGCTACAGGTGGGAGATGCTATGGTGACCAGCGAGCTGAGATAAGGGGGACTTTACCTAGCAGAGTCTTGTAGATGACATGGAGCCAGTGGGTTTGGCGACGAGTATGAAGCGAGGGCCAGCCAACGAGAGCGTACAGGTCGCAATGGTGGGTAGTATATGGGGCTTTGGTGACAAAACGGATTGCACTGTGATAGACTGCATCCAATTTGTTGAGTAGGGTATTGGAGGCTATTTTGTAAATGACATTGCCAAAGTCGAGGATTGGAAGGATGGTCAGTTTTACAAGGGTATGTTTGGCAGCATGAGTGAAGGATGCTTTGTTGCGAAATAGGAAGCCAATTCTAGATTTAACTTTGGATTGAGATGTTTGATATGGGTCTGGAAGGAGAGTTTACAGTCTAACCAGACACCTAAGTATCTGTAGTTGTCCACGTATTCTAAGTCAGAGCCGTCCAGAGTAGTGATGTTGGACAGGCGGGTAGGTGCAGGTAGCGATCGGTTGAAGAGCATGCATTTAGTTTTACTTGTATTTAAGAGCAATTGGAGGCCACGGAAAGAGAGTTGTATGGCATTGAAGCTTGCTTGGAGGGTTGTTAACACAGTGTCCAAAGAAGGGCCGGACGTATACAGAATGGTGTCATCTGCGTAGAGGTGGATCAGGGACTCACCAGCAGCAAGAGCGACCTCATTGATGTATACAGAGAAGAGAGTCGGTCCAAGAATTGAACCCTGTGGCACCCCCATAGAGACTGCCAGAGGTCCGGACAGCAGACCCTCTGATTTGACACACTGAACTCTATCAGAGAAGTAGTTGGTGAACCAGGCGAGGCAATCATTTGAGAAACCAAGGCTGTCGAGTCTGCCGATGAGGATGTGGTGGTTGACAGAGTCGAAAGCCTTGGCCAGATCAATGAATACGGCTGCACAGTAATGTTTCTTATCGATGGCGGTTAAGATATCGTTTAGGACCTTGAGCGTGGCTGAGGTGCACCCATGACCAGCTCTGAAACCAGATTGCATAGCAGAGAAGGTATGATGAGATTCGAAATGGTCGGTAATCTGTTTGTTGACTTGGCTTTCAAGACCTTAGAAAGGCATGGTAGGATAGATATAGGTCTGTAGCAGTTTGGGTCAAGAGTGTCCCCCCTTGAAGAGGGGGATGGCCGCAGCTGCTTTCCAATCTTTGGGAATCTCAGATGACACGAAAGAGAGGTTGAACAGGCTAGTAATAGGGGTGGCAACAATTTCGGCAGATAATTTTAGAAAGAAAGGGTCCAGATTGTCTAGCCCGGCTGATTTGTAGGGGTCCAGATTTTTCAGCTCTTTCAGAACATCAGCTGAATGGATTTGGGAGAAGGAGAAATGGGGAAGGCTTGGGCGAGTTGTGGTTGGGGGTGCAGTGCTGTTGACCGGGGTAGGAGTAACCAGGTGGAAAGCATGGCCAGCCGTAGAAAAATGCTTATTGAAATTCTCAATTATGGTGGATTTATCAGTGGTGACAGTGTTTCCTATCTTCAGTGCAGTGGGCAGCTGGGAGGAGGTGTTCTTATTCTCCATGGACTTTACAGTGTCCCAGAACTTTTTGAGTTAGTGTTGCAGGAAGCAAATTTCTGCTTGAAAAAGCTAGCCTTGGCTTTTCTAACTGCCTGTGTATAACGGTTTCTAGCTTCCCTGAACAGCTGCATATCACGGGGGCTGTTCGATGCTAATGCAGAACGCCATAGGATGTTTTTGTGTTGGTTAAGGGCAGTCAGGTCTGGGGAGAACCAAGGGCTATATCTGTTCCTGGTTCTAAATTTCTTGAATGGGGCATGTTTATTTAAGATGGTTAGGAAGGCATTTTTAAAAAATATCCAGGCATCCTCTACTGACGGGATGAGATCAATATCCTTCCAGGATACCCCGGCCAGGTCGATTAGAAAGGCCTGCTCGCTGAAGTGTTTCAGGGAGCGTTTTACAGTGATGAGTGGAGGTCGTTTGACCGCTGACCCATTACGGATGCAGGCAATGAGGCAGTGATCGCTGAGATCTTGGTTGAAGACAGCAGAGGTGTATTTAGAGGGGAAGTTGGTTCGGATGATATCTATGAGGGTGCCCGTGTTTAAGGCTTTGGGGGGGTACCTGGTAGGTTCATTGATAATTTGAGTGAGATTGAAGGCATCAAGTTTAGATTGTAGGATGGCTGGGGTGTTAAGCATGTTCCAGTTTAGGTCGCCTAGCAGCACCAGCTCTGAAGATAGATGGGGGCAATCAGTTCACATATGGTGTCCAGAGCACAGCTGGGGGCAGAGGGTGGTCTATAGCAGGCGGCAACGGTGAGAGACTTGTTTTTAGAGAGGTGGATTTTTAAAAGTAGAAGTTCAAATTGTTTGGGTACAGACCTGGATAGTAGGACAGAACTCTGCAGGCTATCTTTGCAGTAGATTGCAACACCGCCCCCTTTGGCAGTTCTATCTTGTCTGAAAATGTTGTAATTTGGAATTAAAATTTCAGAATTTTTGGTGGTCTTCCTAAGCCAGGATTCAGACACAGCTAGAACATCCGGGTTGGCAGAGTGTGCTAAAGTAGTGAATAGAACAAACTTAGGGAGGAGGCTTCTAATGTTAACATGCATGAAACCAAGGCTATTACGGTTACAGAAGTCATCAAAAGAGAGTGCCTGGGGAATAGGAGTGGAGCTAGGCACTGCAGGGCCTGGATTCACCTCTACATCGCCAGAGGAACATAGGAGGAGAAGAATAAGGGTACGGCTAAAAGCAATAAGAATTGGTCGTCTAGAACATCTGGAACAGAGAGTAAAAGGAGGTTTCTGGGGGCGATAAAATAGCATCAAGGTATAATGTACAGACAAAGGTATGGTAGGATGTGAATACAGTGGAGGTAAACCTAGGTATTGAGTGATGAAGAGAGAGATATAGTCTCTAGAAACATCATTGAAACCAGGAGATGTCATTGCATGTGTGGGTGGTGGAACTAATAAATTGGATAAGGTATAGTGAGCAGGACTAGAGGCGCTACAGTGAAATAAGCCAATAAACACTAACCAGAACAGCAATGGACAAGACATATTGACATTAAGGAGAGGCATCCTTAGTCAAGTGATCAAAAGAGTCCAGTGAGTGGAGTGGTTGGTTTGGGGGTCACGGCGATTTAGACAGCTAGCCAGGACATCGGTAGCAAGCTAGCATAGGATGGAGGTCTGTTATTAGCCACCTCTTGCGCACCGTCAGTAGATTAGTGGGGTTCCGTGTGGTAGAGGGGATTAGTCCAAATCACACAACAACAAAAATAAAATAAAAACAATAGATATAGTTATAGAGGCCCAAGAAGAAACATAATAATAATAAAAATAAATAAATTGTCCGATTGTCTATTCTGAGAGCAGCCGGTAAGACAGCTAACGGTTAGCAGGCCGCAGATGGGCGTTCAGGTAACGTCGCGACGGAGGAGCCAGCCGGATCTCCTTCGGGTAGATAACGTCGGCAGTCCAGTTGTGAAGGCCCGGTGGGGCTCCGCGTAGG
This sequence comes from Oncorhynchus keta, assembly GCF_023373465.1. Lineage (NCBI taxonomy): Eukaryota > Metazoa > Chordata > Actinopteri > Salmoniformes > Salmonidae > Oncorhynchus > Oncorhynchus keta. The sequence continues at coordinate 46,697,773 of NC_068440.1, read as the reverse complement.
CGGTAAAACGGGTCCGGATAGGTGACTGCAGCCCAGGAGTGATTGACGGAGCTCAGGAGCGACTGACGGAGCTGGCCAGCTCCGGAGCAACCGATGCTTGCTCCGGAATCGACGAGAGCAGACAGACACACGGACAGCAGCCAGCCAGCTGTGAGATCCGGGAATGAATGTCCAGAGAGCAGCCGAAATCCAAGGACATGGAGAGAAAAATTGGTCCGGTATGTTCCGTTCCGTTCCGAGCCGTACAAAAACTGCCGATAGATTTTCGAGCTAAAGGATAGCTGATGACCACAAACCGTGGTTAGCTGAATACTAATGATTTGCCAGTAAAGAAGCTAACTAGCTTCTGAACTAGCTTCTGATTAGCTTCTAGCTTGCTCCTGGCTAGCTTCTGGTTAGTTTCTGGCTAGCTTCTTGGAGCTTCTGGCTAGCTTCTGGCTAGCTTCTTGGAGGATTGCAGATTTGAGGTAAATAATACTTATTTATAAATATAAATTGGTGAGGCGGGTTGCAGGAGAGTGTTTTGAAGATGAGTTGATGGAAAATAAAAATAAAATGTATGTGAAAAAAAAAGTTATATATATATATATACAGGACACGACAAGACGAGGACAAAAGACGTCTGAACTGCTATGCCATCTCGGGAATGAGTTGTGTTAACCGTAATTGTCACGCCTTGGTCAATATGTTTTGTGTTTTCGTTTATATATTTTGGTCAGGCCAGGGTGTGACATGGGTTATGTGTTGTGTTCGTATTGGGGGTTTATAGCATTGGGATTGTGAATGATTAGGGGTGTGTCTAGTTAGGCTTGGCTGCCTGAGGCGGTTCTCAATCAGAGTCAGGTGATTCTTGTTGTCTCTGATGGGGAACCGTATTTAGGTAGCCTGAGTTTCACTGTGTATTTTGTGGGTGATTGTTCCTGTCTCTGTGTAGTTTCACCAGATGGGCTGTATTAGGTTTCTCGTTCCGTTTGTTGTTTTTGTATATGTATAAATTATTTAATGTATCACGATCTTTGTTCATTAAAGACATGAGTAACCACTACGCTGCATTTCGGTCCGACTCTCTTTCTACAAACGAAGAACGCCGTTACAGAATCACCCACCACTCACGGACCGAGCAGCGTGTTAACAGGCAGCGACAGCTTGAACAGCGAAGGAGGACGTTATGGACAGCAGAGGAATGGAGTATGCGACGTGGGAAGAAATCGACAGGTGGGCGGCCGACCCAGAGAGAGTGCAGGAGCCCGCCTGGGATTCGCTGGAACAATGCGAGGAGGGCTATAACCTGGTTAATGATGTGTTAACCATAATAACCTGGTTAATGTTGTGTTTCTGTTAACCGTAATAACCTAGTTAATGTCATCAAGGTGCTAAAGAAACAGAACACTAACGTCAGGCCGATATTCCCTCTTTCTGAACTGATACTGAACAACCGTAGAATAAACTTCATGAATAAAAAGCCTGTCGGTACACTACAGACCCATCTGCCAAGCAGAGGCTAATTGAGTTAACACTGTTAACAAGGTGTTTCAATTCCCCGTGTCATGCCGTCCAGGTATCAACGAAAGATAATATTACATGGTTTTGATTCCCCTCATAGTGAATGAATAAGCCTACTTTAAAATCAATGGATTCTGGAAACCTCATTATGATGTCCACTCACGCCCTTTTTGTTTTTAAGTCCATTGAGAACATTGTGACCTAACGGTTTGCTGAAACACACAACCGGGTGATGAATCACATTATCAGTGATATTCAGATGTTGATGAGGGTTTGATGCATTATTAAAACTACTTCACAGAGTTCTAATGCATCAGAGGATACGTGTCTGAGTTTTCAAATACTCAAATCTCTCTCTCTCTCTCTCTCCCTCTCTCTCTCTCTCTCGCTGTGTGTGTCTCTCCCCACCTCTCTCTCTCTCTCTCTCTCTCTCTCTCTCTCTCTCTCTCTCTCTCTCTCTCTCTCTCTCTCTCTCTCTCTCTCTCTCTCTCTCTCTCTCCTCTCTCTCTCTCTCTCTCTCTCTCTTCCACCCCTCTCTCTCCCCCACCCTCTCTCTGTGTCTCTCTCCCACCCCTCTCTCTCAGTGTCTCTCTCCCACCCCTCTCTCTCCCACCACTCTCTCTCTCCCACCACTCTCTCTCTCTCCCACACCACTCTCTCTCCCACACCACTCTCTCTCTCCCACACCACTCTATCTCTCTCCCACCCCTCTCTCTCAGTGTCTCTCTCCCACCTCTTTCTCTCTCCCTACCACTCTCTCTCTCTCCCACCTCTCCAAACACACACTTACCAACCTTTGGTTCAGACCACCACACGATTCAGATCACCACACGATTCAGACCACCACACGATTCAGACCACCACACGATTCAGATCACCACACGATTCAGACCACCACACGATTCAGACCACCACACGATTCAGACCACCACACGATTCAGACCACCACACGATTCAGACCACCACACGATTCAGACCACCACACGATTCAGACCACCACACGATTCAGACCACCACCCAAACTCTAAATAATGGCCTAATATTCTCGTCGAGGATGCAGGGCATTCACAGTTTGACTGTGTTCCAAATGCCACCCTTTTCCCGATGTAATATAGTGCCCTATATTTGACCAGGACCCTGGTTTAAACTAGTGCACTACATAGGAAATAGGGTGTCATTTGAGATATCTATGTCCCTGTCTGATCAAAGGCCTACCCTGGTCTTATGGGGTGAGAGAGCCTCACATCTGTAGAACATTATGAATTCTCCACATCATTTGTTTTCTATTTATAAACTTCCAGACAGATACATCAGACGATAAGTGTTCTTAGCTAGTAATATACCCTACTCCTTAGGTAGTAATATACCCTACTCCTTAGGTAGTAATATACCCTACTCCTTAGGTAGTAATATACCCTACTCCTTAGGTAGTAATATACCCTACTCCTTAGGTAGTAATATACCCTACTCCTTAGGTAGTAATATACCCTACTCCTTAGGTAGTAATATACCCTACTCCTTAGGTAGTAATATACCCTACTCCTTAGGTAGTAATATACCCTACTCCTTAGGTAGTAATATACCCTACTCCTTAGGTAGTAATATACCCTACTCCTTAGGTAGTAATATACCCTACTCCTTAGGTAGTAATATACCCTACTCCTTAGGTAGTAATATACCCTACTCCTTAGGTAGTAATATACCCTACTCCTTAGGTAGTAATATACCCTTAGGTAGTAATAACCCTACCCTTAGGTAGTAATATACCCTACTCCTTAGGTAGTAATATACCCTACTCCTTAGGTAGTAATATACCCTACTCCTTAGGTAGTAATATACCCTACTCCTTAGGTAGTAATATACCCTACCCTTAGGTAGTAATATACCCTACTCCTTAGGTAATATACCCTACTCCTTAGGTAGTAATATACCCTACTCCTTAGGTAGTAATATACCCTACTCCTTAGGTAGTAATATACCCTACTCCTTAGGTAGTAATATACCCTACTCCTTAGGTAGTAATATACCCTACTCCTTAGGTAGTAATATACCCTACCCTTAGGTAGTAATATACCCTACTCCTTAGGTAGTAATATACCCTACTCCTTAGGTAGTAATATACCCTACTCCTTAGGTAGTAATATACCCTACTCCTTAGGTAGTAATATACCCTACTATTAATATATCCTACTCAGGTAGTAATATACCCTACTCCTTAGGTAGTAATATACCCTACTCCTTAGGTAGTAATATATCCTACTCCTTAGGTAGTAATATACCCTACTCCTTAGGTAGTAATATACCCTACTCCTTAGGTAGTAATATACCCTACTCCTTAGGTAGTAATATACCCTACTCTTAGGTAGTAATATACCCTACTCCTTAGGTAGTAATATACCCTACTCCTTAGGTAGGTAGTAATATACCCTACTCCTTAGGTAGTAATATACCCTACTCCTTAGGTAGTAATATACCCTACTCCCTTAGGTAGTAATATACCCTACTCCTTAGGTAGTAATATACCCTACTCCTTAGGTAGTAATATACCCTACTCCTTAGGTAGTAATATACCCTACTCCTTAGGTAGTAATATACCCTACTCCTTAGGTAGTAATATACCCTACTCCTTAGGTAGTAATATACCCTACTCCTTAGGTAGTAATATACCCTACTCCTTAGGTAGTAATATACCCTACTCCTTAGGTAGTAATATACCCTACTCCTAGGTAGTAATATACCCTACTCCTTAGGTAGTAATATACCCTACTCCTTAGGTAGTAATATACCCCTCATGGGTAGTAATATACCCTACTCCTTAGGTAGTAATATACCCTACTCCTTAGGTAGTAATATACCCTACTCCTTAGTAGTAATATACCCTACTCTTAGGTAGTAATATACCCTACTCCTTAGGTAGTAATATACACTACTCCTTAGGTAGTAATATACCCTACTCCTTAGGTAGTAATATACCCTACTCCTTAGGTAGTAATATACCCTACTCCTTAGCTAGTAATATACCCTACTCCTTAGGTAGAAATATACCCTACTCCTTAGGTAGTAATACACCCTACTCCTTAGGTAGTAATATACCCTACTCCTTAGGTAGTAATATACCCTACCTTAGCTAGTAATATACCCTACTCCTTAGGTAGTAATATACCCTACTCCTTAGGTAGTAATATACCCTACTCCTTAGCTAGTAATATACCCTACTCCTTAGCTAGTAATATACCCTACTCCTTAGGTAGTAATATACCCTACTCCTTAGGTAGTAATATACCCTACTCCTTAGGTAGTAATATACCCTACTCCTTAGGTAGTAATATACCCTACTCCTTAGGTAGTAATATACCCTACTCCTTAGGTAGTAATATACCCTACTCCTTAGCTAGTAATATACCCTACTCCTTAGGTAGTAATATACCCTACTCCTTAGGTAGTAATATACCCTACTCCTTAGGTAGTAATATACCCAACTCCTTAGGTAGTAATATACCCTACTCCTTAGGTAGTAATATACCCTACTCCTTAGGTAGTAATATACCCTACTCCTTAGGTAGTAATATACCCTACTCCTTAGGCAGTAATATACCCTACTCCTTAGCTAGTAATATACCCTACTCCTTAGGTAGTAATATACCCTACTCCTTAGGTAGTAATATACCCTACTCCTTAGGTAGTAATATACCCTACTCCTTAGGTAGTAATATACCCTACCTTAGGGTAATAGCCCTACTCCTTAGGTAGTAATATACCCTACTCCTTAGGTAGTAATATACCCTACTCCTTAGGTAGTAATATACCCTACTCCTTAGGCAGTAATATACCCTACTCCTTAGGCAGTAATATACCCTACTCCTTAGGTAGTAATATACCCTACTCCTTAGGTAGTAATATACCCTACTCCTTAGGTAGTAATATACCCTACTCCTTAGGTAGTAATATACCCTACTCCTTAGGTAGTAATATACCCTACTCCTTAGGTAGTAATATACCCTACTCCTTAGGTAGTAATATACCCTACTCCTTAGGTAGTAATATACCCTACTCCTTAGCTAGTAATAGATCCTACTCCTTAGCTAGTAATATATCCTACTCCTTAGGTAGTAATATACCCTACTCCTTAGCTAGTAATATACCCTACTCCTTAGCTAGTAATAATATAATAATAATATATATGCCATTTAGCTGACGCTTTTATCCAAAGCGACTTACAGTCATGTGTGCATACATTCTACGTATGGGTGGTCCCGGGAATCGAACCCACTACCCTGGCGTTACAAGCGCCATGCTCTACCAACTGAGCCACAGAAGGACCAGTAATATACCCTACTCCTTAGCTAGTAATATACTCTACTCCTTAGCTAGTAATAGATCCTACTCCTTAGCTAGTAATAGATCCTACTCCTTAGCTAGTAATATACTCTACTCCTTAGGTAGTAATATACCCTACTCCTTAGCTAGTAATATACTCTACTCCTTAGCTAGTAATAGATCCTACTCCTTAGCTAGTAATATACTCTACTCCTTAGCTAGTAATAGATCCTACTCCTTAGCTAGTAATATACTCTACTCCTTAGCTAGTAATAGATCCTACTCCTTAGCTAGTAATATATCCTACTCCTTAGCTAGTAATAGATCCTACTCCTTAGCTAGTAATATACTCTAGTCCTTAGCTAGTAATATACTCTACTCCTTAGCTAGTAATATACCCTACTCCTTAGCTAGTAATATACTCTACTCCTTAGCTAGTAATATATCCTACTCCTTAGCTAGTAATATACTCTACTCCTTAGCTAGTAATAGATCCTACTCCTTAGCTAGTAATGTACTCTACTCCTTAGCTAGTAATATACCCTACTCCTTAGCTAGTAATATACCCTACTCCTTAGCTAGTAATATACTCTAATCCTTAGCTAGTAATATACTCTACTCCTTAGCTAGTAATAGATCCTACTCCTTAGCTAGTAATAGATCCTACTCCTTAGCTAGTAATATACCCTACTCCTTAGCTTGTAATAGATCCTACTCCTTAGCTAGTAATAGATCCTACTCCTTAGCTAGTAATATACCCTACTCCTTAGCTAGCAATATATCCAATTCCTTGGCTAGTAATATACCTTACTCCTTAGCTAGTAATAGATCCTACTCCTTAGCTAGTAATATATCCTACTCCTTAGCTAGTAATAGATCCTCCTCCTTAGCTAGTAATATACTCTACTCCTTAGGTAGTAATATACCCTACTCCTTAGGTAGTAATATACCCTACTCCTTAGGTAGTAATATACCCTACTCCTTAGGTAGTAATATACCCTACTCCTTAGGTAGTAATATACCCTACTCCTTAGGTAGTAATATACCCTACTCCTTAGGTAGTAATATACCCTACTCCTTAGGTAGTAATATACCCTACTCCTTAGGTAGTAATATACCCTACTCCTTAGGTAGTAATATACCCTACTCCTTAGGTAGTAATATACCCTACTCCTTAGGTAGTAATATACCCTACTCCTTATGTAGTAATATACCCTACTCCTTAGGTAGTAATATACCCTACTCCTTAGGTAGTAATATACCCTACTCCTTAGGTAGTAATATACCCTACTCCTTAGCTAGTAATATACCCTACTCCTTAGGTAGAAATATACCCTACTCCTTAGGTAGTAATACACCCTACTCCTTAGGTAGTAATATACCCTACTCCTTAGGTAGTAATATACCCTACTCCTTAGCTAGTAATATACCCTACTCCTTAGCTAGTAATATACCCTACTCCTTAGGTAGTAATATACCCTACTCCTTAGGTAGTAATATACCCTACTCCTTAGGTAGTAATATACCCTACTCCTTAGGTAGTAATATACCCTACTCCTTAGGTAGTAATATACCCTACTCCTTAGGTAGTAATATACCCTACTCCTTAGCTAGTAATATACCCTACTCCTTAGGTAGTAATATACCCTACTCCTTAGGTAGTAATATACCCTACTCCTTAGGTAGTAATATACCCTACTCCTTAGGTAGTAATATACCCTACTCCTTAGGTAGTAATATACCCTACTCCTTAGGTAGTAATATACCCTACCCTTAGGCAGTAATATACCCTACTCCTTAGCTAGTAATATACCCTACTCCTTAGGTAGTAATATACCCTACTCCTTAGGTAGTAATATACCCTACTCCTTAGGTAGTAATATACCCTACTCCTTAGGTAGTAATATACCCTACTCCTTAGGTAGTAATATACCCTACTCCTTAGGTAGTAATATACCCTACTCCTTAGGTAGTAATATACCCTACTCCTTAGGTAGTAATATACCCTACTCCTTAGCTAGTAATATACTCTACTCCTTAGCTAGTAATAGATCCTACTCCTTAGCTAGTAATATATCCTACTCCTTAGGTAGTAATATACCCTACTCCTTAGCTAGTAATATACCCTACTCCTTAGCTAGTAATAATATAATAATAATATATATGCCATTTAGCTGACGCTTTTATCCAAAGCGACTTACAGTCATGTGTGCATACATTCTACGTATGGGTGGTCCCGGGAATCGAACCCACTACCCTGGCGTTACAAGCGCCATGCTCTACCAACTGAGCCACAGAAGGACCAGTAATATACCCTACTCCTTAGCTAGTAATATACTCTACTCCTTAGCTAGTAATAGATCCTACTCCTTAGCTAGTAATAGATCCTACTCCTTAGCTAGTAATATACTCTACTCCTTAGGTAGTAATATACCCTACTCCTTAGCTAGTAATATACTCTACTCCTTAGCTAGTAATAGATCCTACTCCTTAGCTAGTAATATACTCTACTCCTTAGCTAGTAATAGATCCTACTCCTTAGCTAGTAATATACTCTACTCCTTAGCTAGTAATAGATCCTACTCCTTAGCTAGTAATATATCCTACTCCTTAGCTAGTAATAGATCCTACTCCTTAGCTAGTAATATACTCTAGTCCTTAGCTAGTAATATACTCTACTCCTTAGCTAGTAATATACCCTACTCCTTAGCTAGTAATATACTCTACTCCTTAGCTAGTAATAGATCCTACTCCTTAGCTAGTAATATACTCTACTCCTTAGCTAGTAATAGATCCTACTCCTTAGCTAGTAATGTACTCTACTCCTTAGCTAGTAATATACCCTACTCCTTAGCTAGTAATATACCCTACTCCTTAGCTAGTAATATACTCTAATCCTTAGCTAGTAATATACTCTACTCCTTAGCTAGTAATAGATCCTACTCCTTAGCTAGTAATAGATCCTACTCCTTAGCTAGTAATATACCCTACTCCTTAGCTTGTAATAGATCCTACTCCTTAGCTAGTAATAGATCCTACTCCTTAGCTAGTAATATACCCTACTCCTTAGCTAGCAATATATCCAATTCCTTGGCTAGTAATATACCTTACTCCTTAGCTAGTAATAGATCCTACTCCTTAGCTAGTAATATATCCTACTCCTTAGCTAGTAATAGATCCTCCTCCTTAGCTAGTAATATACTCTACTCCTTAGGTAGTAATATACCCTACTCCTTAGCTAGTAATATACTCTACTCCTTAGCTAGTAATAGATCCTACTCCTTAGCTAGTAATATACTCTACTCCTTAGCTAGTAATAGATCCTACTCCTTAGCTAGTAATATACTCTACTCCTTAGCTAGTAATAGATCCTACTCCTTAGCTAGTAATATATCCTACTCCTTAGCTAGTAATAGATCCTACTCCTTAGCTAGTAATATACTCTACTCCTTAGCTAGTAATATACTCTACTCCTTAGCTAGTAATATACTCTACTCCTTAGCTAGTAATATACCCTACTCCTTAGCTAGTAATATACTCTCCTCCTTAGCTAGTAATATACTCTACTCCTTAGCTAGTAATAGATCCTACTCCTTAGCTAGTAATATACTCTACTCCTTAGCTAGTAATAGATCCTACTACTTAGCTAGTAATATACTCTACTCCTTAGCTAGTAATATACTCTACTCCTTAGCTAGTAATATACCCTACTCCTTAGCTAGTAATATACTCTACTCCTTAGCTAGTAATAGATCCTACTCCTTAGCTAGTAATAGATCCTACTCCTTAGCTAGTAATAGATCCTACTCCTTAGCTAATAATATTGTCACGCCTTGGTCTTAGTATTATGTGTTTTCTTTAATTATTTGGTCAGGCCAGGGTGTGACATGGGTTTATGTTGTTATATTCCATATTGGGGTTTTTGTATTATTGGGATTGCGGCTGAGTAGGGGTGTTGTATGGGCTTGGCTGCCTGAGGCGGTTCTCAATCAGAGTCAGGTGATTCTCGTTGTCTCTGATTGGGAACCGTATTTAGGTAGCCTGGTTTCGCTTTGTATTTTGTGGGTGATTGTTCCTGTCTCTGTGTAGTTTCACCAGATAGGCTGTAATTAGGTTTCACGTTCCGTTTGTTGTTTTGTATTTTGTAAGTTATTTCATGTGTCACTTTGTTCATTAAAGTCATGAGTAACCACCACGCTGCATTTCGGTCCAACTCTCTTTCTACAAACGAAGAACGCCGTTACAAATATACTCTATTCCTTAGCTAGTAATAGATCCTACTCCTTAGCTAGTAATATACTCTACTCCTTAGCTAGTAACCGATCCTACTCCTTAGCTGGTAATATACCCTTCTCCTTAGCTAGTAATAGATCCTTCTCCTTAGCTAGTAATAGATCCTACTCCTTAGCTAGTAATAGATCCTACTCCTTAGCTAGTAATAGATCCTACTCCTTAGCTAGTAATATACCCTACTCCTTAGCTAGTAATATACCCTACTCCTTAGCTGGTAATAGATCCTACTCCTTAGCTAGTAATATACTCTACTCCTTAGCTAGTAATATACCCTACTCCTTGGCTAGTAATAGATCCTACTCCTTAGCTAGTAATAGATCCTACTCCTTGGCGTGTAATATACCCTACTCCTTAGCTAGTAATAGATCCTACTCCTTAGCTAGTAATATACCCTACTCCTTAGCTAGTAATCAATCCTACTCCTTAGCTTGTAATAGATCCTACTCCTTAGCTAGTAATAGATCCTACTCCTTAGCAAGTAATAGATCCTACTCCTTAGCTAGTAATATACCTGTCACGTCCTGACCTTAGTTCCTTCTTTATGTCTCTGTTTTAGTTTGGTCAGGGCGTGAGTTGGGCATTCTATGTTTTGTACTTCTAGATTTTGTATTTCTGTGTTTGGCCTGGTATGGTTCCCAATCAGAGGCAGCTGTCGATCGTTGTCTCTGATTGATAACCATACTTTCCCCACTATGGGTTTTGGGTAGTTGTTTTCTGTGTGTGTGTTTTCCATAAATAACTGTTTCGGTTTTCATTTATTTCTCTTGTTCTTTTGTATTCTGTGTTCAGTTTAATAAATATATTATGGACACTTACCACTCTGTGCATTGGTCCGATATTTCATAGAAGAAAATACCCTAGCTAGTAATATACCCTACTCCTTAGCTAGTAATATACCCTACTCCTTAGGTAGTAATATACCCTACTCCTAGCTAGTAATATACCCTACTCCTTAGCTAGTAATATACCCTACTCCTTAGGTAGTAATATACCCTACTCCTTAGGTAGTAACAGCTCCTTTGAAGACGCAAAACTTGAGCGTGCAAAACTATTCACCCCACCAAAGTCAATACTTTACAGCTGCAAGTGTCTTGGGGTATGTCTCTATAAGCTTGGCACATCTAGCCACTGGGTTTTTTGCCCATTCTTCAAGGCAAACTGCTCCAGCTCCTTCAAGTTGGATGGGTTCCGCTGGTGTACAGCAATCTTTAAGTCATACCACAGATTCTCAATTGGATTGAGGTCTGGGATTTGACTAGGCCATTCCAAGACATTTTAATGTTTCCCCTTAAACCATTTGAGTGTTGCTTTAGCAGTATGCTTAAAATCGTTGTCCTTCTGGAAGGAGAACCTCCGTTCCAGTCTCAAATCTCTGAAAGATTGAAAAAGGTTTCCCCCAAGAATTTCCCTGTATTTAGCGCCATCCATCATTCCTTCAATTCTGATCAGTTTCCCAGTCCATGCCTATGAAAAACATCCACACAGCATGATGCTGCCACCACCATGCTTCACTGTGGGGATGGTGTTCTCGGGGTGATGGGAGGTGTTGGGTTTGCGCCAGACATAAAGTTTTCCTTGATAGCCAAAAAGCTCCATTTTAGTCTCATCTGACCAGAGTACCTTCTTCATATTTTTGGGGAGTCTCCCACATGCCTTTTGGAGAACACCAAATGTGTTTGCTTATTTTTCTTTAAGCAATGGCTTTTTCTGGCCACTCTTCCTCTGATCAATGCCCTCCTTGCCTGCTCTGTGAGTTTTGGTGGACGGCCCTCTCTTGGCAGGTTTGTTGTGGTGCCATATTCTTTCCATTTTTAATAATGGATTTAATGGTGCTCCGTGGGATGTTCAAATTTTTGCATAGTTTTTTATAACCCAACCCTGATCTGCTTGCTTGGTGGTGCCCCTTGCTTAGTGGTGTTGCAGACTCTGGGGCCTTTCAGAACAGGTGTATATATATTGAGATCGTGTGACAGACCATGTGAAACTTAGATTGGACACAGGTGGACTTTTATTTATTTTTTAAACAAGATTTTTATTTGATTGATTTCACTTGACCAATATGGACTATTTTGTGTATGTCTATTACATGAAATCCAAATATGAAGGATGAATACTTTTGCAAGGCACTGTAAACACATTGTACACGCACTGTATTGATATTAATAAACTCAGTGAGATGTTTATTGGGCAAAAAGTATTTACTGATTACCTGCATTAGGGGGTTAGATTTTTCTGAATGTCTATCCTATATCTGTCACGCCCTGGTCTAAGTATATTATGTTTGTCTTCATTTATTTGGTCAGGCCAGGGTGTGACGTGGGTATTTGTGGTGCGTTTTTGTCTTGGGGTTTTGTGGGGTGTCAAGCATAGTCTATGGCTGCCTGAGGCGGTTCTCAATCAGAGTCAGGTGATTATCGTTGTCTCTGATTGGGAACCATATTTAGGCAGCCATATTCTTTGAGTATTTCGTTGGGTGATTGTTCCTGTCTCTGTGTTAGTTGTCACCAGGTAGGCTGTTTAGGTTTTCGCGTTTGTTGTTTTGTATTGTTCGTTTGTTAATTTTCATTAAAGAACATGAGCCGCATTTTGGTCCGCTCCTCTTTCAACAGACGAACGCCGTTACAATATCTGAGAGACATAAGAAAGATCAGGATTTCTTTTTACATGTACAGCAGTACAGCCTACTTACTATACACTGTATATATATATCAGTACAGCCCACTATATATATATATATATATATATATATATATATACACAGTACAGTACAGCCTACTATATATATATATATATACAATACAGCCGACTATATACAGTACAGCCTACTTACTATACACTGTATATATATATCAGTACAGTAATATAATAATAATAAATATATAATATAATAATAATAAATATATAATATATAATATAATAATATATGCCATTTAGCAGACGCTTTTATCAAAAGCGACTTACAGTCATGTAAAAAAATGGCAAATGTCGAGTTGAGAACAATATACTGTAGTTTGGGATTAGAACAAACATACATTCTACGTATGGCTGGTCCCGGGAATCGAACCCACTACCCTGGCGTTACAAGCGCCATGCTCTACCAACTGAGCTACAGAAGGACCACAAATTAATATCACCACTTTATTTTAAGATGTGAAATGTCAGAATAATAGTAGAGAGGATGATTTATTTCAGCTTTTACTTCTTTCATCACATTCCCAGCGGGTCAGAAGTTTACATACACTCAATTAGTATTTGGTAGCATTACCTTTAAATTGTTTAACTTGGGTCAAACGTTTCGGGTAGCCTTCCACAAGCTTCCCACAATAAGTTGGGTGAATTTTGGCCCATTCCTCCTGACAGAGCTGGTGTAACTGAGTCAGGTTTGTAGGCCTCCTTGCTCGCACACGCTTTTTCAGTTTTGGCCAATAATTTTGTATAGGATTGAGGACAGGGCTTTGTGATGGCCATTCTAATACCTTGACTTTGTTCTCCTTAAGCCATTTCCCACAATTTTAGAAGTATGCTTGGGGTCACTTTTTTTCACCTTTATTTAACCAGGTAGGCTAGTTGAGAACACCTTTATTTAACCAGGTAGGCCAGTTGAGAACACCTTTATTTAACCAGGTAGGCTAGTTGAGAACACCTTTATTTAACCAGGTAGGCCAGTTGAGAACACCTTTATTTAACCAGGTAGGCTAGTTGAGAACACCTTTATTTAACCAGGTAGGCTAGTTGAGAACACCTTTATTTAACCAGGTAGGCTAGTTGAGAACACCTTTATTTAACCAGGTAGGCTAGTTGAGAACACCTTTATTTAACCAGGTAGGCCAGTTGAGAACACCTTTATTTAACCAGGTAGGCTAGTTGAGAACACCTTTATTTAACCAGGTAGGCTAGTTGAGAACACCTTTATTTAACCAGGTAGGCTAGTTGAGAACACCTTTATTTAACCAGGTAGGCTAGTTGAGAACACCTTTATTTAACCAGGTAGGCTAGTTGAGAACACCTTTATTTAACCAGGTAGGCTAGTTGAGAACACCTTTATTTAACCAGGTAGGCCAGTTGAGAACACCTTTATTTAACCAGGTAGGCTAGTTGAGAACACCTTTATTTAACCAGGTAGGCTAGTTGAGAACACCTTTATTTAACCAGGTAGGCTAGTTGAGAACACCTTTAGTTAACCAGGTAGGCTAGTTGAGAACACCTTTATTTAACCAGGTAGGCTAGTTGAGAACACCTTTATTTAACCAGGTAGGCTAGTTGAGAACACCTTTATTTAACCAGGTAGGCTAGTTGAGAACACCTTTATTTAACCAGGTAGGCTAGTTGAGAACAAGTTCTCATTTGCAACTGCGACCTGGCCAAGATAAAGCATAGCAGTGTGAACAGACAACACAGAGTTACACATGGAGTAAACAATTAACAAGTCAATAACACAGTAGGAAAAAAAGGGGAGTCTATATACATTGTGTGCAAAAGGCATGAGGAGGTAGGCGAATAATTACAATTTTGCAGATTAACACTGGAGTGATAAATGATCAGATGGTCATGTACAGGTAGATATATTGGTGTGCAGAAAAGTAAATAAATAAAAACAGTATGGGGATGAGGTAGGTAAAAATGGGTGGGCTGTTACCGATAGACTATGTACAGTTGCAGCGATTGGTTAGCTGCTCAGATAGCATATGTTTGAAGTTGGTGAGGGAGATAAAAGTCTCCAACTTCAGTGATTTTGCAATTCGTTCCAGTCACAGGCAGCAGAGAACTGGAACGAAAGGCGCCAAATGAGGTGTTGGCTTTAGGGATGATCAGTGAGATACACCTGCTGGAGCACGTGCTACGGATGGGTGTTGCCATCGTGACTACTGTCCATTTGGAAGACCCATTTGCGACCAAGCTTTAACTTCCTGACTGATGTCTTGAGATGTTGCTTCAATACTGTATATCCAGTTTCCTCCTCAGGATTCCATCTATTTTGTGAAGTGCACCAGTCCCTCCAGCAGCAAAGCACCTCCACAACATGATGCTGCCACCACCGTGCTTCACGGTTGGGATGGTGTTCTTCAGCTTGCAAGTCTCCCCCTTATTCCTCCAAACATAACAATGGTCATTACGGCCAAACAGTTCTATTTTTGTTTCATCAGACCAGAGGACATTTCTCCAAAAGTATGATCTTGGTCCCCATGTGCAGTTGCAAACTGTAGTCTGGCTTTTATGGTGGTTTTGGAGCAATGGCTTCTTTCTTGCTAAGAAGCCGTTCAGGTTATGTCGATATAGGATTTGTTTTACTGTGGATATAGATACTTTTATACCTGTTTCCTTCAGCATCTTCACAAGGTCCTTTGCTGTTGTTCTGGGATTGATCTGTACTTTTCGCACCAAAGTACGTTCATCTCTAGGAGACAGAACGCGTCTCCTTCCTGAGCAGTATGATGTCTGCGTGGTCCCATGGTGTTTATACTTGTGTACTATTGTTTGTACAGATGAACGTGGTACCTTCAGGCGTTTGGAAATTGGTCCCAAGGATGAAGCAGACTTGTTGAGGTCTAGAATTTTTGTTCCGAGGTCTTGGCTGATTTCTTTTGATTTTCCCATGATGTCAAGCAAAGAGACACTGAGTTTGAAGGTAGACCTTGAAATACATCCACAGGTACACCTCAATTGACTCAAATGATGTCAATTAGCCTATCAGAAGCTTCTAAAGCCATGACATAATTTTCTGGAATTTTCCGAGCTGTTTAAAGGCACAGTCAACATAGTGTATGCAAACTTCTGACCCACTGGAATTGTGATACAGTGAATTAAATGTAAAATAATCTGTCTGTAAACCAATGTTTGGAAAAATGACTTGTGTCATGAACGAAGTAGATGTCCTAACCGACATTTCCAAAACGAATGTTTGTCCACAAGAAATTTGTGGATTGGTTGAAAAACTAGTTTTAATGACTCCAACCGAAGTGTATGTAAACTTCCGACTTCAACTGTGTACAAAGTATGTGGCCACCATTTCAAATTAGTGGATTCGGCTATTTCAGGCACACCCCTTGCTGACAGGTGTATAAAATATAGCACACAGACGTGCGATCTCCATAGACAAACATTGGCAGTAGCATGGTCTTACTGAAGAGCTCAGTGACATTCAATGTGGCACCGTTATAGGATGCTACCTTTCCAACAAGTCAGTTTATTACATTTTGGTGGAGGAGGAATAATGGTATGGGCCTGTTTTTCACGGTTCGGGTTAGACCCTTAGTTCCAGTGAAGGGAAATCTTAATGCTACAGCATACAATGACATTCTAGACAATTCTGTGCTTCTAATTTCGTGGCAACGGTTTGGGATAAAATGGAATGCCAATGAGATGGTGCGAGGCCTTGCTTCCAGGCCTACATCAGTGATTCTCACTCATGCTCTTGAATGGAGGCAAATCCCTGCAGAAATGTTCCAACATCTAGTGGAAAGCCTTCCCAGAAGAGTGGAGGCTGTTATAGCAGCAAAGGGGGACCAACTCCATATTAATGGCCATGATTTTGGAATGAGATGTTGGGTGAGCCGGTGTCCACATACTTTTGGTAATGTAGTGTACTTTTGGTAATGTAGTGTATTTTTAGTAATGGAGTGTACTTTTGGTAATGTAGTGTATTTTTGGTCATGTAGTGTACTTTTGGTAATGTAGTGTACTTTTGGTAATGTAGTGTATTTTGGAAATGGAGTGTACTTTTGGTAATGTAGTGTATTTTTGGTCATGTAGTGTATTTTTGGCAATGTAGTGTACTTTTGGTAATGAACTGTACTTTTGGTAATGAACTGTACTTTTGGTAATGTAGTGTACTTTTAGTAATGTAGTGTACTTTTGGTAATGTTGTGTACTTTTGGTAATGTAGTGTACTTTTGGTAATGTAGTGTATTTTTGGTAATGAACTGTACTTTTGGTAATGTAGTGTACTTTTGGTAATGTAGTGTACTTTTAGTAATGTAGTGTACTTTTGGTAATGTTGTGTATTTTTGGAAATGGAGTGTACTTTTGGTAATGTAGTGTATTTTTGGTCATGTAGTGTATTTTTGGCAATGTAGTGTACTTTTGGTAATGAACTGTACTTTTGGTAATGTAGTGTACTTTTGGTAATGTAGTGTACTTTTAGTAATGTAGTGTACTTTTGGTAATGTTGTGTACTTTTGGTAATGTAGTGTACTTTTGGTAATGTAGTGTATTTTGGTAATGAACTGTACTTTTGGTAATGTAGTGTACTTTTGGTAATGTAGTGTACTTTTAGTAATGTAGTGTACTTTTGGTAATGTTGTGTACTTTTGGTAATGTAGTGTACTTTTGGTAATGTGGTGTACTTTTGGTAATGTAGTGTACTTTTGGTAATGTAGTGTACTTTTGGTAATGTAGTGTACTTCTGGTAATGTAGTGTACTTTTAGTAATGTAGTGTATTTTTGGTAATATAGTGTACTTTTGGTAATGAACTGTACTTTTGGTAATGTAGTGTACTTTTGGTAATGAACTGTACTTTTGGTAATGTAGTGTACTTTTGGTAATGTGGTGTACTTTTGGTAATATAGTGTACTTTTGGTAATGTAGTGTACTTTTGGTAATGTAGTGTACTTTTAGTAATGTAGTGTATTTTTGGTAATATAGTGTACTTTTGGTAATGAACGGTACTTTTGGTAATGTAGTGTACTTTTGGTAATGAACTGTACTTTTGGTAATGTAGTGTACTTTTGGTAATGTAGTGTACTTTTGGTAATGTAGTGTACTTTTGGTAATGAACTGTACTTTTGGTAATGAACTGTACTTTTGGTAATGTAGTGTACTTTTAGTAATGTAGTGTACTTTTGGTAATGTTGTGTACTGTTGGTAATGTAGTGTACTTTTGGTAATGTAGTGTACTTTTGGTAATGTGGTGTACTTTTGGTAATGAACTGTACTTTTGGTAATGTAGTGTACTTTTAGTAGCTGTAGCTGTAGCTTGTGAGGTATGGAAACACTTTGTTGCTTTTATGAATTTTGTCTTGCTGCTTTTTGTTCTATGTTGCTCTGTCTGTATGCTATGTCTTGCTTGTCCTATGTTGCTATGTTGCTATGTCTATGGTGCTATTGTCTATATTGTAATTGTTTTTAATAACCTGCCCAGGGACTGCGGTTTAAAATTAGCCGGCTGGCTAAAACCGGCACTTTTACTGAAACGTTGATTAATGTGCACTGTCCCTGTAAAAATAAAATCAACTAAACTAAAAAAACTAAACTAGTAATGTAGTGTACTGTTGGTAATGTAGTGTACTTTTGGTAATGTAGTGTACTTTTGGTAATGTGGTGTACTTTTAGTAATGTAGTGTACTTTTGGTAATGTAGTGTACTTTTGGCAATGTTGTGTATTTTTGGTAATGTAGTGTACTTTTGGTAATGTAGTGTACTTTTGGTAATGTTGTGTATTTTTGGTAATGTAGTGTACTTTTGGTAATGTTGTGTATTTTTGGTAATGTAGGGTACTTTTGGTAATGCAGTGTACTTTTGGTAATGTGGTGTACTTTTGGTAATGTGGTGTACTTTGCCCCTTATATCTGTCACTAGACATTCTCCATATATGCAGTACTTCCATGTGTTTTTGTCCCGGTATCAGGACCTTCAGATGAGTGAGGCCTGTGGGCATCCTAGAGCAAAACAACCGATATGTAGGAGTTTGTGAGTCTCACCTTTACACAGATGGGTCATATTAGTGGGTAACCAAGACGCTCCAAGACGATTTTGTGAGAATACCGATTTTCGGGATGTCTCGTGGTCTGACAAACACCGCTCGAGCTCAACTTTCTCCGCGGATGCGGGGAAGTGTTACATAGCGGATGCGGTGGATTGAGTATTATCCAATGCAAAAAAAAAAAAAACATATCTCTTGATTAAACTGGCTGGTTTTTATGGGGTTTGTTTTACTATGCTAATTCCATTTCCGCCGGGTTGATCTTCTGATATCTTATCAAAAGAAAATAATAAACATCGTCTGAAGGTATCGATCTATTTTCTGCACTAATTTAGTGTTTTTCCTTGTCAGCATCGATGGTTTAACATCTCATTGAACAACACTAACGGAGCAAACAGTTCATTCCGCTGGTGCGTCATCTTCCTAGAAAAGCGGTGACTGGCGCCATTGTGTGGATTTACGGGACATTTCACGAAACGAGTTGTTAACTCTAACTTCTTAGGAATTGAATAAATCAACAAACTTCGATGACAATACAACGTGTCCAATCTATTGTTCAACAGACCGTTTCGAAAGCTTTTTGTTTTTCATACCTTTATGGTTTTGGGACAACTGGTCAATTGAGTGGCATAGATTACTCCACTATCTATACCTATTGCTCAACTTTGATAAGATAAGTGCTGCAGATATCAACTTGAAGGTCTATCACTTATTCAAGATGAGTAAGTTCAACAAATAACCCCTTCTAGAGCGACAGTCCATCTCGGAGGAGTGAACAGATACATATTTTTAGAATTCATCCGTTCCTTTCCTGGACCAAGTTCCTGTGGGCAGGCCAATAAAATGCATTGGAAAATTCTCCCCGCTCATTCCGACTGGGGTGCTGGTGAATGAACACGTCTACGGGAGTACTGTCAAGTCAACAAAATAAAATAACCGAACTTCACAACTGATAGGTAAGAGATGCAGCGCTTTCATTCCATAACGGGTCTTTATTTATCTATTCTTATGACATTGTGGGCGCATGATACCCGTGTCGATTTACATTTGGCTGAGTTTATTTAACTTGGCAAGTCAGTTAAGAACAAACTCTTATTTTCAATGACGGCCTAGGAGCAGTGGGTTAACTGCCTTTTCAGGGCAGAACGACAGATTTGAAATTGCAACCTGTCAGTTACGAGGTCCAACGCTCTAACCACTAGACTACCTGCTCTAACCACTAGACTACCTGCTCTAACCACTAGGCTACCTGCTCTAACCACTAGGCTACCTGCTCTAACCACTAGACTACCTGCTCTAACCACTAGACTACCTGCTCTAACCACTAGGCTACCTGCTCTAACCACTAGACTACCTGCTCTAACCACTAGACTACCTGCTCTAACCACTAGACTACCTGCTCTAACCACTAGGCTACCTGCTCTAACCACTAGGCTACCTGCCTCTAACCACTAGGCTACCTGCCTCTAACCACTAGGCTACCTGCCTCTAACCACTAGACTACCTGCCTCTAACCACTAGGCTACCTGCCTCTAACCACTAGGCTACCTGCTCTAACCACTAGGCTACCTGCCTCTAACCACTAGGCTACCTGCTCTAACCACTAGGCTACCTGCCTCTAACCACTAGGCTACCTGCCTCTAACCACTAGGCTACCTGCCTCTAACCTCTAGGCTACCTGCCTCTAACCACTAGGCTACCTGCTCTAACCACTAGGCTACCTGCCTCTAACCACTAGGCTACCTGCCTCTAAACACTAGGCTACCTGCTCTCTAACCACTAGGCTACCTGCCTCTAACCACTAGGCTACCTGCCTCTAACCACTAGGCTACCTGCTCTAACCACTAGGCTACCTGCCTCTAAACACTAGGCTACCTGCCTCTAACCACTAGGCTCACAACTAGGCTACCTGCCTCTAACCACAAGACTACCTGCCTCTAACCACTAGGCTAACACCTAGGCTACCTGCCTCTAACCACTAGGCTACCTGCCTCTAACCACTAGGCTCACAACTAGGCTACCTGCCTCTAACCACGAGGCTCACAACTAGGCTACCTGCCTCTAACCACGAGGCTACCTGCCTCTAACCACTAGGCTAACACCTAGGCTACCTGCCTCTAACCACTAGGCTAACACCTAGGCTACCTGCCTCTAACCACTAGGCTACCTGCCTCTAATCACTAGGCTCACAACTTGACTTTTGCAAATCCAATTAGTTTTCCATGTTGATTCAAAGTCATCACAGATTTTTGTTAATGTTTTTGTGTGTGTGTGTGTGTGAGGGGGGTTAAAATGCTGTGGAAACAATGTCGATTCAACCATTTTTTTTTGCCCAGTGGGGTATGACTGCTGAGATCAGCGAGCACAGAAGCAATGACCCTGGTTACAAGACATGGACATAACCTTCTGTACCATAGAAGTCCAGACCTCTGGGCAGGTGCGGTGAATGGACCCGTTTCCCTATCCAGCTGTTCCCTGTAGCCTGCTGCTGGAATGACACAATTTAGTGTGTCAGCTACATCATTTAAAGACCAAATGCACAGATCTAAATAGACAGGAATTACAAAAATAGAGGAATATTAGAACGAGCAATGTCAGAGTCCGGAAGATAACTGGACACTGAGTTTACAAAACATTATGAACACCTCCGCTTCACACTCAGTTTACAAAACATTAAGAACACCTGCTCTTTACACTGAGTTTACAAAACATTATGAACACCTGCTCTTTACACTGAGTATACAAAACATTATGAACACCTGCTCTTTACACTGAGTATACAAAACATTATGAACACCTGCTCTTTACACTGAGTGGACAAAACATTATGAACACCTGCTCTTTACACTGAGTATACAAAACATTATGAACACCTGCTCTTTACACTGAGTATACAAAACATTATGAACACCTGCTCTTTACACTGAGTGGACAAAACATTATGAACACCTGCTCTTTACACTGAGTATACAAAACATTATGAACACCTGCTCTTTACACTGAGTATACAAAACATTATGAACACCTGCTCTTTACACTGAGTATACAAAACATTATGAACACCTGCTCTTTACACTGAGTGGACAAACATTATGAACACCTGCTCTTTACACTGAGTATACAAAACATTATGAACACATGCTCTTTACACTGAGTGGACAAAACATTATGAACACCTGCTCTTTACCCTGACTATACAAAGGATTAAGAACACCTGCTCTTTACACTGAGTGGACAAAACATTATGAACACCTGCTCTTTACACTGAGTGGACAAAACATTATGAACACCTGCTCTTTACACTGAGTATACAAAACATTATGAACACCTGCTCTTTATACTGAGTATACAACACATTATAAACACCTGCTCTTTACACTGAGTATACAAAACATTATGAACACCTGCTCTTTACACTGAGTATACAAAACATTATGAACACCTGCTCTTTACACTGAGTGGACAAAACATTATGAACACCTGCTCTTTACACTGAGTATACAAAACATTATGAACACCTGCTCTTTCCATGTCATAGACTGACCAGGTGAATCCAGGTGAAAGCTATGATCCTTATTGATGTCACCTGTTAAATCCACTTCAATCAGTGTAGATGAAGAAGAGGAGACATGTAGATGAAGAAGAGGAGCTGGGTTAAGATTAGGATTAGGATTTCTTTTTAGCCTTGAGACAATTTGAGACTTGGATTGTGTATGTGTGCCATTCGGAGGTTGAATAGGCAAGACAAAATATTCAAGTGTCTCTGAACGGGGTACGGTAGGTGGTGCAAGGCACACCGTTTTTTAAAAATCAAGAACTGCAACACTGCTGTATTCAAATGAGTCTAATAAAACACTAATAAAAGTCATATGTTGAACCACAGCTGTGTTGGGTAATATGATACAGACAGAAAGCCTAAAATAACATATATGTTTGAATACTATGGAGGCTCATTGATATCAGACCTTTAGACCAAAACACAAAGGTGGAAAATGGTTGGGTGGTGAACTCATGGAGAGAGAAGGTTAAGGGCTGTCATGTTGTGTTTACATGATCTCTAGTAAAAAAAAAACATTATATTGTTCTACAAACCTACAGAGTTACAAGTTTGACAGCTCAGGACATGTCTTTACAAGATAACATTACATTTACATTAAAATAACATGTCCTTACAAAATAACATGTCCTTACAAAATAACATGTCCTTACAAAATAACATGTCCTTACAAAATAACATGTCCTTACAAAATAATATGTCCTTACAAATCACAGCGAGATGTCAGTTCAGACACAAACAGAGTAAGAAAAAACTTTAAAGTTTTTTAAAATAGAAAGAGGTTATAATAATGTATTAACATAATAATGTATTAACATAATCATGTATTAACGTAATAATGTATTTACATAATAATATATTAACATAATACTATATTAACATAATGATGTATTAACATAATAATGTATTAACATAATAATGTATTAACGTAATAATGTAGAAACATAATAATGTAGAAACATAATAATGTATTAACATAATAATGTATTAACATAATAATGTATTAACGTAATAATGTATTAACATAATAATGTAGAAACATAATAATGTAGAAACATAATCATGTATTAACATAATAATGTATTAACATAATAATGTATTAACATAATAATGTATTAACATAATAATGTATTAACATAATAATGTATTAACATAATAATGTATTAACGTAATAATGTATTAACATAATAATGTAGAAACATAATAATGTAGAAACATAATCATGTATTAACATAATAATGTATTAACATAATAATGTATTAACATAATAATGTATTAACATAATAATGTATTAACATAATAATGTATTAACGTAATAATGTATTAACATAATAATGTAGAAACATAATAATGTAGAAACATAATAATGTATTAACATAATAATGTATTAACGTAATAATGTAGAAACATAATAATGTATTATCATAATAATGTATTAACGTAATAATGTATTAACATAATAATGTATTAACATAATAATGTATTAACATAATCATGTATTAACATAATAATGTATTAACATAATAATGTATTAACGTAATAATGTATTAACATAATCATGTATTAACATAATAATGTATTAACATAATCATGTATTAACGTAATAATGTAGACACATAATAATGTAGAAACATAATAATGTAGAAACATAATAATATATTAACATAATAATGTAGAAACATAATAATGTATTAACATAATAATGTATTAACATAATAATGTATTAACATAATAATGTATTATCATAATAGTGTACTATCATAATAGTGTATCATAATAATGTATTAGATTATTAAATAATAGAAAGAGGTTATAATAATGTATTAACATAATAATGTATTAACGTAATAATGTATTAACATAATAATGTAGAAACATAATAATGTAGAAACATAATAATGTAGAAACATAATAATATATTAACATAATAATGTAGAAACATAATAATGTATTAACATAATAATGTATTAACATAATAATGTATTAACATAATAATGTATTATCATAATAGTGTACTATCATAATAGTGTATCATAATAATGTATTAGATTATTAAATAATAGAAAGAGGTTATAATAATGTATTAACATAATAATGTATTAACATAATAATGTATTAACATAATAATGTATTAACATATTAATGTAGAAACATAATAATGTATTAACATAATAATGTATTAACATAGTAATGTAGAAACATAGTAATGTAGAAACATAGTCATGTATTAACATAATAATGTATTAACATAATAATGTAGAAACACAATATGTTTTATTAACACAATTTCCCAGCATGTATTCACAGATGTTTCACCAATGTGTCATAGAAAGTGTGTGTGTGTGTGTGTGTGTGTGTGTGTGTGTGTGTGTGTGTGTGTGTGTGTGTGTGTGTGTGTGTGTGTGTGTGTGTGTGTGTGTGTGTGTGTGTGTGTGTGTGTGAGAGAGAGAGCTAGAAAGCGAACGTCTGTGCATGGACACTTACATCTCATACCTGTATATGTGTATTTCAATGTGTGTACGTGCTAACCCGTTAACATGAGTTCACCTGTCTCCCCCTGCAGGTGACAGAGGATGTCCAGAGCTGACTGGTCCTTCCTGGAGCAGCTGTTGGAGGAGGGCAGGAGTATAGCACCGGGGTGGGCCGTGTCTGGCTCACTGTCCTCTTCCTGTTCCGCATGCTGGTCCTGGGCACCGCCGCAGAGTCAGCCTGGGACGACGAACAGAACAGCTTCGTCTGTAACACCAAGCAACCTGGATGTACCGCTGTGTGTTACGACAAAGCTTTCCCCATATCACATTACCGCTATTTTGTGCTCCAGGTGATTTTTGTTTCCACACCGACTATTTTCTATTTTGGGTATGTGGCCATGAGGGCTGCGAAGGAGAAGAACGAGGAGGAAGATGAGGAGAAGAAGAGATCGGAGGAGAGTGGTTGTGAGGGACAAGAGAGGAGGAGTAAAGAAGAATGGAGAGAAGAAGAGGGAGGTGAGAATGCGGGATGAGATAGAAGAACTAGTGGAGGAGAAAGGAGGGAGAAAGGTGGTGAAAGCTCTCCCAGAGGCTCCTAAGCTGAAGGGCCGTCTCTCCTCTGTGCCTACGCCGCCAGCATCCTCCTCAAGGTCCTCGTGGAGGTCGGCTTCATTGTCGGACTATGGTACCTCTATGGCCGTGATCCCGGCCCGGTTCGAGTGTGTCCGCGACCCCTGTCCTCACACGGTGGACTGCTTCATCTCCAGACCCACGGAAGACCATCTTCACCATCTACACCCAGACCATCGCTGGAGTCTCTCTCCTTCTCAACCTGGTAGAGCTTCTCCACCTCCTCCAGCTGGCCATCACCCATCACCTGGAGAAGCGCTATGCCCAGGAGCAGTACACCTTTCCTGGCATAGCTGTGGTCTGAGTCCGGCCTGGTACTCCAAGCCTGGAGATGGAGATGCAGCAAGCTTCGCCTTACCAGGAGAAGGGCCATCTGCATTTACCCATGAGGAGGCCAGCTACACCAAGCCCAGAGAGTTATCTGGACCTGGGGAGGCCAGCTACACCAAGCCCAGAGAGAGTTATCTGGACCTGGGGGAGGCCAGCTACACCAAGCCCAGAGAGTTATCTGGACCTGGGGGAGGCCAGCTACACCAAGCCCAGAGAGAGTTATCTGGACCTGGGGGAGGCCAGCTACACCAAGCCCAGAGAGTTATCTGGACCTGGGGGAGGCCAGCTACACCAAGCCCAGAGAGAGTTATCTGGACCTGGGGGAGGCCAGCTACACCAAGCCCAGAGAGTTATCTGGACCTGGGGGAGGCCAGCTACACCAAGCCCAGAGAGAGTTATCTGGACCTGGGGGAGGCCAGCTACACCAAGCCCAGAGAGAGTTATCTGGACCTGGGGAGGCCAGCTACACCAAGCTCAGAGAGAGTTATCTGGACCTAGGGAGGCCAGCTACACCAAGCCCAGAGAGAGTTATCTGGACCTGGGGGAGGCCAGCTACACCAAGCTCAGAGAGAGTTATCTGGACCTAGGGAGGCCAGCTACACCAAGCCAGAGAGAGTTATCTGGACCTGGGGGAGGCCAGCTACACCAAGCCCAGAGAGAGTTATCTGGACCTGGGGGAGGCCAGCTACACCAAGCCCAGAGAGAGTTATCTGGACCTGGGGGAGGCCAGCTACACCAAGCCCAGAGAGAGTTATCTGGACCTGGGGGAGGCCAGCTACACCAAGCTCAGAGAGAGTTATCTGGACCTGGGGGAGGCCAGCTACACCAAGCCCAGAGAGAGTTATCTGGACCTGGGGAGGCCAGCTACACCAAGCCCAGAGAGAGTTATCTGGACCTGGGGGAGGCCAGCTACACCAAGCCCAGAGAGAGTTATCTGGACCTGGGGGAGGCCAGCTACACCAAGCCCAGAGAGAGTTATCTGGACCTGGGGGAGGCCAGCTACACCAAGCCCAGAGAGAGTTATCTGGACCTAGGGAGGCCAGCTACACCAAGCCCAGAGAGAGTTATCTGGACCTGGGGGAGGCCAGCTACACCAAGCCCAGAGAGAGTTATCTGGACCTGGGGAGGCCAGCTACACCAAGCTCAGAGAGTTATCTGGACCTGGGGAGGCCAGCTACACCAAGCCCAGAGAGAGTTATCTGGACCTGGGGGAGGCCAGCTACACCAAGCCCAGAGAGTTATCTGGACCTGGGGGAGGCCAGCTACACCAAGCTCAGAGAGAGTTATCTGGACCTGGGGAGGCCAACTACACCAAGCCCAGAGAGAGTTATCTGGACCTGGGGGAGGCCAGCTACACCAAGCCCAGAGAGAGTTATCTGGACCTGGGGAGGCCAGCTACACCAAGCTCAGAGAGAGTTATCTGGACCTGGGGAGGCCAACTACACCAAGCCCAGAGAGAGTTATCTGGACCTGGGGGAGGCCAGCTACACCAAGCTCAGAGAGAGTTATCTGGACCTGGGGAGGCCAACTACACCAAGCTCAGAGAGTTATCTGGACCTGGGGGAGGCCAGCTACACCAAGCCCAGAGAGAGTTATCTGGACCTGGGGAGGCCAACTACACCAAGCCCAGAGAGAGTTATCTGGACCTGGGGGAGGCCAGCTACACCAAGCCCAGAGAGAGTTATCTGGACCTGGGGAGGCCAGCTACACCAAGCCCAGAGAGTTATCTGGACCTGGGGAGGCCAGCTACACCAAGCTCAGAGAGAGTTATCTGGACCTGGGGAGGCCAACTACACCAAGCTCAGAGAGAGTTATCTGGACCTGGGGAGGCCAACTACACCAAGCTCAGAGAGAGTTATCTGGACCTGGGGGAGGCCAGCTACACCAAGCCCAGAGTTATCTGGACCTGGGGGAGGCCAACTACACCAAGCCCAGAGAGAGTTATCTGGACCTGGGGAGGCCAGCTACACCAAGCCCAGAGAGAGTTATCTGGACCTGGGGGAGGCCAGCTACACCAAGCCCAGAGAGAGTTATCTGGACCTGGGGAGGCCAGCTACACCAAGCTCAGAGAGTTATCTGGACCTGGGGGAGGCCAACTACACCAAGCTCAGAGAGAGTTATCTGGACCTGGGGGAGGCCAGCTACACCAAGCCCAGAGAGAGTTATCTGGACCTGGGGGAGGCCAGCTACACCAAGCCCAGAGAGAGTTATCTGGACCCGGTGTCGGGAGCAGGGATGGACCCTGATGGTGACCTGCTCCCCAGTTATCTGAACTATATGGGGACTATGAGGACAACACACTCTTCAGGGAGAGCAACACAACACACACACAGTAAGGGTGCCCAGAAGGGACACAGCAACAAACACACTAACACACTAAGCAGTAAGGGTGCCCAGAAGGGACACAGCAACAAACACACTAACACACTAAGCAGTAAGTGTGCCCAGAAGGGACACAGCAACAAACACACTAACACACTAAGCAGTAAGGGTGCCCAGAAGGGACACAGCAACAAACACACTAACACACTAAGCAGTAAGGGTGCCCAGAAGGGACACAGCAACAAACACACTAACACACTAAGCAGTAAGGGTGCCCAGAAGGGACACAGCAACAAACACACTAACACACTAAGCAGTAAGGGTGCCCAGAAGGGACACAGCAACAAACACACTAACACACTAAGCAGTAAGTGTGCCCAGAAGGACACAGCAACAAACACACTAACACACTAAGCAGTAAGGGTGCCCAGAAGGGACACAGCAACAAACACACTAACACACTAAGCAGTAAGGGTGCCCAGAAGGGACACAGCAACAAACACACTAACACACTAAGCAGTAAGGGTGCCCAGAAGGGACACAGCAACAAACACACTAACACACTAAGCAGTAAGGGTGCCCAGAAGGGACACAGCAACAAACACACTAACACACTAAGCAGTAAGGGTGCCCAGAAGGGACACAGCAACAAACACACTAACACACTAAGCAGTAAGGGTGCCCAGAAGGGACACAGCAACAAACACACTAACACACTAAGCAGTAAGTGTGCCCAGAAGGGACACAGCAACAAACACACTAACACACTAAGCAGTAAGGGTGCCCAGAAGGGACACAGCAACAAACACACTAACACACTAAGCAGTAAGGGTGCCCAGAAGGGACACAGCAACAAACACACTAACACACTAAGCAGTAAGGGTGCCCAGAAGGGACACAGGAACAAACACACTAACACACTAAGCAGTAAGGGTGCCCAGAAGGGACACAGCAACAAACACACTAACACACTAAGCAGTAAGGGTGCCCAGAAGGGACACAGAAACAAACACACTAACACACTAAGCAGTAAGGGTGCCCAGAAGGGACACAGCAACAAACACACTAACACACTAAGCATTATGTATGAGGAAACAGAGACGTTTGGTTCTGTGAACATGGAATGACGTTTGGTTCTGTGAACATGGAATGACGTTTGGTTCTGTGACATGGAATGGCGTTTGGTTCTGTGAACATGGAATGAGCGTTTGGTTCTGTGAACATGGAATGACGTTTGGTTCTGTGACTTGGAATGACGTTTGGTTCTGTGACATGGAATTACGTTTGGTTCTGTGAACATGGAATGACGTTTGGTTCTGTGAACATGGAATGACGTTTGGTTCTGTGAACATGGAATGACGTTTGGTTCTGTGAACATGGAATGACGTTTGGTTCTGTGAACATGGAATGGCGTTTGGTTCTGTGACATGGAATGACGTTTGGTTCTGTGAACATGGAATGACGTTTGGTTCTGTGACATGGAATGACGTTTGGTTCTGTGACATGGAATGATGTTTGGTTCTGTGACTTGGAATGACGTTTGGTTCTGTGACATGGAATGACGTTTGGTTCTGTGACATGGAATGACGTTTGGTTCTGTGACATGGAATGACTTTTGGTTCTGTGACATGGAATGACGTTTGGTTCTGTGACATGGAATGACGTTTGGTTCTGTGACATGGAATGACGTTTGGTTCTGTGACATGTGCCACTAAAGATGTTAAAGTTTGAAATACGTTTCCAAGAACATGGACAAGAATAAGAACAAATGATTGTACTGTATAACACATGCCTTGGAGGACAATGTAGTGGAGATGTTGCTGATGTTGCTGATTAGAATGGAAATGTACTAAAGTTCTCAGGAACAAGGTTTGAACAAAGACCATTGAGAATGGAACACTGAGAACGGGAAAGGAGGACAATCGGAACAGGAACAGGATGTATTATAATTCAGCCATTTAGATTTTTAGGAAATGTTCTCGTCCAATGGGATAAGCCTATGCGCTGGCTGAATGTGATGTCACAATGGAAACACTTGGCTTGACCTCCACAGGAAAACAACCTACAGGCCCCAACAGTGAGAAAGAGCAGGGGTAAATATATCTACTTCCCAAATGGAACCCTATTCCCTACATCGTGCACTACTTTTGACTATTGACTAGGGCCTTATCGGCTACCATTTGGGGCATAGCCTGTGTGTTCTTAAGCATGTTCCTTATCTGATTACTGTGACCTCAGAGCTTCGCTAGGGCCAGTGGAATGTACTGGGTTCTCTGGACTACCCTCCCTCCCTGGGGACTAATGGCCACACACACACACACACACGCCTGTCCTCTATGTAGCTGTCCAGCTGTGGCTTGGAGTTACAAGAGGGGTAAGGAAGGGAGAGCAAGAGGTGGGGAGCTAGAGGGATGAAGAGGTGGGGAGCTAGAGGGATGAAGAGGTGGGGAGCTAGAGGGATGAAGAGGTGGGGAGCTAGAGGGATGAAGAGGTGGGGAGCTAGAGGGATGAAGAGGTGGGGAGCTAGAGGGATGAAGAGGTGGGGAGCTAGAGGGATGAAGAGGTGGGGAGCTAGAGGGATGAAGAGGTGGGGAGCTAGAGGGATGAAGAGGTGGGGAGCTAGAGGGGTGAAGAGGTGGGGAGCTAGAGGGGTGAAGAGGTGGGGAGCTAGAGGGGTGAAGAGGTGGGGAGCTAGAGGGGTGAAGAGGTGGGGAGCTAGAGGGGTGAAGAGGTGGGGAGCTAGAGGGATGAAGAGGTGGGGAGCTAGAGGGGTGAAGAGGTGGGAGCCAGGGAGGGAAAGAGATGGAGGGGTGGAGGGAGGGAAAGTAGAGGGGGATGGAGAGGTATGGAAAGAGTAACTATCTGATATCCTGTGAATGATTTAAAGTTGATTCCCTGTGAATTATTTGAACTTGATTCTCTTTGATTCCATATGAATGATTTAATTTTGATTCCATGTGATTCCCTGTGAATGATTTAAAGTTGATTCCATGTGATTCCCTGTGAATGATTTAAAGTTGATTCCATGTGATTCCCTGTGAATTATTTGAACTTGATTCTCTTTGATTCCATATGAATGATTTAAAGTTGATTCCATGTGATTCCCTGTGAAAGATTTAAAGTTGATTCCATGTGATTCCCTGTGAATTATTTGAACTTGATTCTCTTTGATTCCATATGAATGATTTAAAGTTGATTCCATGTGATTCCCTGTGAATTATTTGAACTTGATTCTCTTTGATTCCCTGTGAATGATTTAATTTTGATTCCATGTGATTCCCTGTGAATATAAAGTAATTTTCTCATTCGTTGACGAATGTAATCGGTACAGATGAATTAGTTATTCTGTCATTCTGTTAATAAGAAAGGAAATCACCGACTATGTGAAGAATATTTAAATAATATGTATTTCATTTTGTTTTTTAATCGAGATTGTAATTGTTTATATTTATAGGTTTATATTTGAATAAATCTGTTTTTAATCAGGTGATTATATCCTGTTTATTTACCCATTCATTGGCAGACGACTAAAGCTAAGTACCCTTCTTAATTAATACGAGTAATAGCCTGGCCATCATAGCCTGTAATATGGAAAATCCTGATCCTTGAATCACAATTTGTGATTCCATTCATTCATTCGTCTATTCAATTCCTATCTATTCATCGGCCTACAGTAGGTCTGACACAAACAAGTAGAAGTCAATGAGGATACGGACCAGTGTTCATCAGCAGACTGATTCCATACGTTTTGCAGTGTTAAGTAAATAATATTTTAAAGTATTACTTAAGTCATTTTTTTTTGGGGGGTTATCTGTACTTTACTTTTAAATTTTTTTTGATTACTTTTACTTTTACTTAACCACACTCCTGAAGAAAATATTGTACTTTTTACTCCATACATTTTCCCTGACAACCTAAAGTACTCGTTACATTTAGAATGATTAGCAGGACAGGAAAATGGTCTAATTCACACACTTATCAAGAGAACGTCCCTGGTCATCCCTACTGCCTTTGGCAAACTCACTTAACACAAATACATCTTTTGATAAATAGTGTTGGGTGTGTGGCCCCTGGCTATCAATACATTTTAATAACAAGAAAAATGCTGCTGTCTGCGTTTGCCCCTTTAGTCCATGTTCATATTAGCTCAATTACCTCGACTAACCTGTACCCTGGCACATTGACTCGGTACCTGTACCCCGGCACATTGACTCGGTACCTGTACCCCGGCACATTGACTCGGTACCTGTACCCCGGCACATTGACTCGGTACCTGTACCCCGGCACATTGACTCGGTACCTGTACCACGGCACATTGACTCGGTACCTGTACCCCGGCACATTGACTCGGTACCTGTACCACGGCACATTGACTCGGTACCTGTACCCCGGCACATTGACTCGGTACCTGTACCACGGCACATTGACTCGGTACCTGTACCCCCTGTATATACTGTAGCCTCATTATTGTTATTGTGTTACTTTAGTTGATTTAGTAAATATGTTCTTACCTGTGTTTTTCTTCATGAAAAACTGCATGGTTGGTTTTAAGGGTCTGTCAGTAAGCATTTCACGGTAACGTCTACACCTGTTCTAGTAGGTGACAAATATATTTTGATTTAAATAATATAAGGATTTTTACTTTTGGTACTTAAGTATATTTAAAACCAAATACTTTTAGACCTTTACTCAAGTCGTTTTTTTACTGGGTGACTTTCACTTTTTCTTGAGTAACTTTCTGTTAAGGTATCTATACTTTTACCCATGTAGGACAATTGGTTATTTTTTCCATCGCTGGGTATTTTGAGGGTTCATCAAAACCACAACCATCTTGAATTGAATCTTCTGTTAACCCCTGCTACTTGTAAAACTGCCTACCCATATATACGCTCTACTGCGATTGGATGAATATACGAGACAAGGGAGGTCCCGTATGGGACAAACCAATTTAGCTCAAAATAAGGGACATCCCGGCTAATACGGGACAGTTGGCAACCCTAGGTATGGCAGAGGATGTCCGTCGTCATACCCTAGCTCAACACCGATCATTTAAAATACTAAAATCATTCCAATCCCCATTAAATGGCAAATGCAGTTTAGGACCATGCAGACGGCTCAGAGCTAGAGCACTGAGGAGCACTGAGGTAGCACTGAGGTAGCACTGAGCACTGAGGAGCACTGAGGAGCACTGAGGTAGCACTGAGCACTGAGGAGCACTGAGGAGCACTGAGGTAGCACTGAGCACTGAGGAGCACTGAGGAGCACTGAGGTAGCACTGAGCACTGAGGTAGCACTGAGGTAGCACTGAGGTAGCACTGAGGAGCACTGAGGAGCACTGAGGTAGCACTGAGGAGCACTGAGGTAGCACTGAGGAGCACTGAGGAGCACTGAGGTAGCACTGAGGTAGCACTGAGGAGCACTGAGGTAGCACTGAGGAGCACTGAGGAGCACTGAGGTAGCACTGAGGTAGCACTGAGGAGCACTGAGGTAGCACTGAGCACTGAGGTAGCACTGAGGAGCACTGAGGTAGCACTGAGGTAGCACTGAGGAGCACTGAGGTAGCACTGAGGAGCACTGAGGTAGCACTGAGGAGCACTGAGGAGCACTGAGGTAGCACTGAGGAGCACTGAGGTAGCACTGAGGTAGCACTGAGCACTGAGGTAGCACTGAGGTAGCACTGAGCACTGAGGTAGCACTGAGAGCACGGAGCACTGAGGTTGCACTGAGGTAGCACTGAGCACTGAGGTAGCACTGAGGTAGCACTGAGGTAGAACTGAGCACTGAGGTAGCACTGAGGTAGCACTGAGCACTGAGGTAGCACTGAGGTAGCACTGAGCACTGAGGTAGCACTGAGGTAGCACTGAGCACTGAGGAGCACTGAGGTAGCACTGAGGAGCACTGAGGTGGCACTGAGGAAGCACTGAGGAGCACTGAGGTAACACTGAGCACTGAGGGAGCACTGAGGAGCACTGAAGAGCACTGAGGTAGCACTGAGCACTGAGGAGCACTGAGGTAGCACTGAGGTAGCACTGAGGTAGCACTGAGCACTGAGGTAGCACTGAGGTAGCACTGAGCACTGAGGTAGCACTGAGGTAGCACTGAGCACTGAGGAGCACTGAGGTAGCACTGAGGTAGCACTGAGTTAGCACTGAGCACTGAGGAGCACTGAGGAGCACTGAGGTAGCACTGAGGAGCACTGAGGTAGCACTGAGCACTGAGGTAGCACTGAGGAGCACTGAGGAGCACTGAGGTAGCACTGAGCACTGAGGTAGCACTGAGGAGCACTGAGGTAGCACTGAGCACTGAGGTAGCACGGAGCACTGAGGTAGCACTGAGCACTGAGGTAGCACGGTGCACTGAGGTAGCACTGAGCACTGAGGTAGCACTGAGCACTGAGGTAGCACTGAGCACGGAGGAGCACTGAGCACTGAGGTAGCACTGAGCACTGAGGAGCACTGAGGTAGCACTGAGGAGCACTGAGGTAGCACTGAGGTAACACTGAGCTAGCACTGAGCACTGAGGTAGCACTGAGGTAGCACTGAGCACTGAGGTAGCACTGACCACTGAGGTAGCACTTAGCACTGAGGTAGCACTGAGCACTGAGGTAGCACTGAGCACTGAGGAGCACTGAGGTAGCACTGAGCACTGAGGTAGCACTGAGGAGCACTGAGGAGCACTGAGCACTGAGGAGCACTGAGGAGCACTGAGGAGCACTGAGCACTGAGGTAGCACTGAGGTAGCACTGAGGAGCACTGAGCACTGAGGTAGCACTGAGGAGCACTGAGGGCACTGAGCACTGAGGTAGCACTGAGGTAGCACTGAGGAGCACTGAGGTAGCACTGAGGTAGCACTGAGGAGCACTGAGGAGCACTGAGCACTGAGGAGCACTGAGCACTGAGGAGCACTGAGCACTGAGGAGCACTGAGGTAGCACTGAGGAGCACTGAGGTAGCACTGAGGTAGCACTGAGGTAGCACTGAGGTAGCACTGAGGAGCACTGAGGTAGCACTGAGGAGCACTGAGGTAGCACTGAGGTAGCACTGAGGAGCACTGAGGAGCACTGAGGTAGCACTGAGGAGCACTGAGGTAGCACTGAGGAGCACTGAGGTAGCACTGAGGAGCACTGAGGAGCACTGAGGTAGCACTGAGGTAGCACTGAGGAGCACTGAGGTAGCACTGAGGAGCACTGAGGTAGCACTGAGGTAGCACTGAGCACTGAGGTAGCACTGAGGTAGCACTGAGCACTGAGGTAGCACTGAGAGCACGGAGCACTGAGGTTGCACTGAGGTAGCACTGAGCACTGAGGTAGCACTGAGGTAGCACTGAGGTAGAACTGAGCACTGAGGTAGCACTGAGGTAGCACTGAGCACTGAGGTAGCACTGAGGTAGCACTGAGCACTGAGGAGCACTGAGGAGCACTGAGGTAGCACTGAGGAGCACTGAGGTGGCACTGAGGAAGCACTGAGGAGCACTGAGGGAGCACTGAGCACTGAGGGAGCACTGAGGAGCACTGAAGAGCACTGAGGTAGCACTGAGCACTGAGGAGCACTGAGGTAGCACTGAGGTAGCACTGAGGTAGCACTGAGGTAGCACTGAGCACTGAGGTAGCACTGAGGTAGCACTGAGCACTGAGGTAGCACTGAGGTAGCACTGAGCACTGAGGAGCACTGAGGTAGCACTGAGGTAGCACTGAGTTAGCACTGAGCACTGAGGAGCACTGAGGAGCACTGAGGTAGCACTGAGGAGCACTGAGGTAGCACTGAGCACTGAGGTAGCACTGAGGAGCACTGAGGAGCACTGAGGTAGCACTGAGCACTGAGGTAGCACTGAGGAGCACTGAGGTAGCACTGAGCACTGAGGTAGCACGGAGCACTGAGGTAGCACTGAGCACTGAGGTAGCACGGTGCACTGAGGTAGCACTGAGCACTGAGGTAGCACTGAGCACTGAGGTAGCACTGAGCACTGAGGAGCACTGAACACTGAGGTAGCACTGAGCACTGAGGAGCACTGAGGTAGCACTGAGGAGCACTGAGGTAGCACTGAGGTAACACTGAGCTAGCACTGAGCACTGAGGTAGCACTGAGGTAGCACTGAGCACTGAGGTAGCACTGAGCACTGAGGTAGCACTTAGCACTGAGGTAGCACTGAGCACTGAGGTAGCACTGAGCACTGAGGAGCACTGAGGTAGCACTGAGCACTGAGGTAGCACTGAGGTAGCACTGAGGAGCACTGAGGAGCACTGAGCACTGAGGAGCACTGAGGAGCACTGAGGAGCACTGAGCACTGAGGTAGCACTGAGGTAGCACTGAGGAGCACTGAGGTAGCACTGAGGAGCACTGAGGAGCACTGAGGAGCACTGAGCACTGAGGTAGCACTGAGGTAGCACTGAGGAGCACTGAGGTAGCACTGAGGTAGCACTGAGGAGCACTGAGCACTGAGGAGCACTGAGCACTGAGGAGCACTGAGGTAGCACTGAGGAGCACTGAGGTAGCACTGAGGTAGCACTGAGGTAGCACTGAGGTAGCACTGAGGAGCACTGAGGAGCACTGAGGAGCACTGAGCACTGAGCACTGAGGAGCACTGAGGTAGCACTGAGGTAGCACTGAGGAGCACTGAGGAGCACTGAGGAGCACTGAGGAAGCACTGAGGTAGCACTGAGGTAGCACTGAGGAGCACTGAGGTAGCACTGAGGTAGCACTGAGGTAGCACTGAGGAGCACTGAGGTAGCATTGAGGTAGCACTGAGGAGCACTGAGGTAGCACTGAGGTAGCACTGAGGAGCACTGAGGAGCACTGAGGAAGCACTGAGGTAGCACTGAGGAGCACTGAGGTAGCACTGAGGTAGCACTGAGGAGCACTGAGGAGCACTGAGGAGCACTGAGGTAGCACTGAGGTAGCACTGAGGTAGCACTGAGGAGCACTGAGGTAGCACTGAGGTAGCACTGAGCACTGAGGAGCACTGAGCACTGAGGAGCACTGAGGAGCACTGAGCACTGAGGTAGCACTGAGGTAGCACTGAGCACTGAGGAGCACTGAGCACTGAGGAGCACTGAGGAGCACTGAGCACTGAGGAGCACTGAGGTAGCACTGAGGTAGCACTGAGGTAGCACTGAGCACTGAGGTAGCACTGAGGTAGCACTGAGCACTGAGGTAGCACTGAGGTAGCACTGAGCACTGAGGAGCACTGAGGTAGCACTGAGGTAGCACTGAGTTAGCACTGAGCACTGAGGAGCACTGAGGAGCACTGAGGTAGCACTGAGGAGCACTGAGGTAGCACTGAGCACTGAGGTAGCACTGAGGAGCACTGAGGAGCACTGAGGTAGCACTGAGCACTGAGGTAGCACTGAGGAGCACTGAGGTAGCACTGAGCACTGAGGTAGCACGGAGCACTGAGGTAGCACTGAGCACTGAGGTAGCACGGTGCACTGAGGTAGCACTGAGCACTGAGGTAGCACTGAGCACTGAGGTAGCACTGAGCACGGAGGAGCACTGAGCACTGAGGTAGCACTGAGCACTGAGGAGCACTGAGGTAGCACTGAGGAGCACTGAGGTAGCACTGAGGTAACACTGAGCTAGCACTGAGCACTGAGGTAGCACTGAGGTAGCACTGAGCACTGAGGTAGCACTGACCACTGAGGTAGCACTTAGCACTGAGGTAGCACTGAGCACTGAGGTAGCACTGAGCACTGAGGAGCACTGAGGTAGCACTGAGCACTGAGGTAGCACTGAGGAGCACTGAGGAGCACTGAGCACTGAGGAGCACTGAGGAGCACTGAGGAGCACTGAGCACTGAGGTAGCACTGAGGTAGCACTGAGGAGCACTGAGCACTGAGGTAGCACTGAGGAGCACTGAGGAGCACTGAGCACTGAGGTAGCACTGAGGTAGCACTGAGGAGCACTGAGGTAGCACTGAGGTAGCACTGAGGAGCACTGAGGAGCACTGAGCACTGAGGAGCACTGAGCACTGAGGGCACTGAGCACTGAGGAGCACTGAGGTAGCACTGAGGAGCACTGAGGTAGCACTGAGGTAGCACTGAGGTAGCACTGAGGTAGCACTGAGGTAGCACTGAGGGAGCACTGAGGTAGCACTGAGCACTGAGGTAGCACTGAGGAGCACTGAGGTAGCACTGAGGTAGCACTGAGGAGCACTGAGGAGCACTGAGGTAGCACTGAGGAGCACTGAGGTAGCACTGAGGAGCACTGAGGAGCACTGAGGTAGCACTGAGGTAGCACTGAGGAGCACTGAGGTAGCACTGAGGAGCACTGAGGTAGCACTGAGGTAGCACTGAGCACTGAGGTAGCACTGAGGTAGCACTGAGCACTGAGGTAGCACTGAGAGCACGGAGCACTGAGGTTGCACTGAGGTAGCACTGAGCACTGAGGTAGCACTGAGGTAGCACTGAGGTAGAACTGAGCACTGAGGTAGTACTGAGGTAGCACTGAGCACTGAGGTAGCACTGAGGTAGCACTGAGCACTGAGGAGCACTGAGGAGCACTGAGGTAGCACTGAGGAGCACTGAGGTGGCACTGAGGAAGCACTGAGGAGCACTGAGGGAGCACTGAGCACTGAGGGAGCACTGAGGAGCACTGAAGAGCACTGAGGTAGCACTGAGCACTGAGGAGCACTGAGGTAGCACTGAGGTAGCACTGAGGTAGCACTGAGGTAGCACTGAGCACTGAGGTAGCACTGAGGTAGCACTGAGCACTGAGGTAGCACTGAGGTAGCACTGAGCACTGAGGAGCACTGAGGTAGCACTGAGGTAGCACTGAGTTAGCACTGAGCACTGAGGAGCACTGAGGAGCACTGAGGTAGCACTGAGGAGCACTGAGGTAGCACTGAGCACTGAGGTAGCACTGAGGAGCACTGAGGAGCACTGAGGTAGCACTGAGCACTGAGGTAGCACTGAGGAGCACTGAGGTAGCACTGAGCACTGAGGTAGCACGGAGCACTGAGGTAGCACTGAGCACTGAGGTAGCACGGTGCACTGAGGTAGCACTGAGCACTGAGGTAGCACTGAGCACTGAGGTAGCACTGAGCACTGAGGAGCACTGAACACTGAGGTAGCACTGAGCACTGAGGAGCACTGAGGTAGCACTGAGGAGCACTGAGGTAGCACTGAGGTAACACTGAGCTAGCACTGAGCACTGAGGTAGCACTGAGGTAGCACTGAGCACTGAGGTAGCACTGAGCACTGAGGTAGCACTTAGCACTGAGGTAGCACTGAGCACTGAGGTAGCACTGAGCACTGAGGAGCACTGAGGTAGCACTGAGCACTGAGGTAGCACTGAGGTAGCACTGAGGAGCACTGAGGAGCACTGAGCACTGAGGAGCACTGAGGAGCACTGAGGAGCACTGAGCACTGAGGAGCACTGAGGAGCACTGAGGAGCACTGAGCACTGAGGTAGCACTGAGGTAGCACTGAGGAGCACTGAGCACTGAGGTAGCACTGAGGAGCACTGAGGAGCACTGAGGAGCACTGAGCACTGAGGTAGCACTGAGGTAGCACTGAGGAGCACTGAGGTAGCACTGAGGTAGCACTGAGGAGCACTGAGGAGCACTGAGCACTGAGGAGCACTGAGCACTGAGGAGCACTGAGGTAGCACTGAGGAGCACTGAGGTAGCACTGAGGTAGCACTGAGGTAGCACTGAGGTAGCACTGAGGTAGCACTGAGGAGCACTGAGGAGCACTGAGGAGCACTGAGCACTGAGCACTGAGGAGCACTGAGGTAGCACTGAGGTAGCACTGAGGAGCACTGAGGAGCACTGAGGAGCACTGAGGAAGCACTGAGGTAGCACTGAGGTAGCACTGAGGAGCACTGAGGTAGCACTGAGGTAGCACTGAGGAGCACTGAGGTAGCACTGAGGTAGCACTGAGGAGCACTGAGGTAGCACTGAGGTAGCACTGAGGAGCACTGAGGAGCACTGAGGAGCACTGAGGAAGCACTGAGGTAGCACTGAGGTAGCACTGAGGAGCACTGAGGTAGCACTGAGGTAGCACTGAGGAGCACTGAGGAGCACTGAGGAGCACTGAGGTAGCACTGAGGTAGCACTGAGGTAGCACTGAGGAGCACTGAGGAGCACTGAGGTAGCACTGAGGTAGCACTGAGCACTGAGGAGCACTGAGCACTGAGGAGCACTGAGGAGCACTGAGCACTGAGGTAGCACTGAGGTAGCACTGAGCACTGAGGAGCACTGAGCACTGAGGAGCACTGAGGAGCACTGAGCACTGAGGAGCACTGAGGTAGCACTGAGCACTGAGGAGCACTGAGGTAGCACTGAGCACTGAGGAGCACTGAGCACTGAGGTAGCACTGAGGAGCACTGAGCACTGAGGTAGCACTGAGGTAGCACTGAGCACTGAGGTAGCACTGAGCACTGAGGTAGCACTGAGGAGCACTGAGCACTGAGGTAGCACTGAGGTAGCACTGAGGAGCACTGAGCACTGAGGTAGCACTGAGGTAGCACTGAGCACTGAGGAGCACTGAGGAGCACTGAGCACTGAGGAGCACTGAGGAGCACTGAGGAGCACTGAGGAGCACTGAGCACTGAGGAGCACTGAGGAGCACTGAGCACTGAGGTAGCACTGAGGTAGCACTGAGCACTGAGGAGCACTGAGCACTGAGGTAGCACTGAGGAGCACTGAGCACTGAGGTAGCACTGAGGTAGCACTGAGCACTGAGGAGCACTGAGCACTGAGGTACGGCTGAGACAAAGCTACACTAAAGAGAACAACAACAACAACAAAAGAAACAAACAAAAAGATGTGAACATGAGAAGTGGGGCGGCAGTTTTCCAAAAACCTAGGAAAAGCCAACTTGATCAACATGTTCA
Source organism: Oncorhynchus keta (assembly GCF_023373465.1). NCBI lineage: Eukaryota > Metazoa > Chordata > Actinopteri > Salmoniformes > Salmonidae > Oncorhynchus > Oncorhynchus keta. The sequence goes on along the minus strand of NC_068440.1, from coordinate 46,656,823 downwards.
GGATTGTCTCATTTGTCCTCAGTGTACCAGGCTCAAATGCCTTCGTAGAGAGAGGATTCTCTCTCTCCGATGACCATTTAAATGGTCAGACTCAACAACCAGATGTAGCACAGAGCTGATCAAAAGTCAACTTCAAATATCTGTGAAATTGTCATGTACTAACTTCTCTCTGGCTATGCAAAGGGACAAAGGACTGCCCGAATGGGAAAAGTAGACTAGGTGAGTGACTCGTGTCCCTCTTTTCCTCTTCTGCATTCAAATGTTTTTTTTATCTGTATAAAGGTCCAAATTGTGATTTCTTTGATCATACATTTTTTGAGGTTTATTCACATAAGTTTACATAGTGATAACAGTTTTAGTAAAGCTATGGGAATATAAAAAAAATGTTTTGCCTTTCCAATTGAATTAAAACACACAACTGTATATTCACTCACACAACATGGTGCCCACACCGCCGTGGCACCCTGCACTGGCACCACCTTTTGGCCCTCATTTGGCAGTGAGAAAGGTGGCAACCCTATAGCCATACAACCCTGATCAAAATACACAGCTATGGTCGTGGCTAATTGTTCTCTGTGACACTTCCTCCACTAAGCCAAGAAGACTGAATCTATCTCACAGGCAACTGTGAGGTAGCTGTGTTTCCTGCATCCCCAAAATTGTTGCCCTCCTGACTGCTGAGGCACTTCCTAATGACACACACACACACACACACACACACACACACACACACACACACACACACACACACACACACACACACACACACACACACACACACACACACACACACACAGAGCAGAGTAGAAAACCAAAACATTGTCTTTGTCACGTGCTCCCCTCTCCGGCCTCTAGGTCATCAGGCTGCTCGTTATGGCACACACCTGTCACCATCGTTAAGTGCACCTGCGCGTCATCAGACTCACCTGGACTTCATCACCTCCTGATTACCTTCCCTATATATGTCTCTCCCTTTGGTTCCTTACCTATATATGTCCCTCCCTTTGGTTCCTTCCCTATATATGTCTCTCTCTTTGGTTCCTTCCCTATATATGTCACTCTCTTTGGTTCCTTCCCTATATATGTCTCTCCCTTTGGTTCCTTCCCTATATATGTCTCTCTCTTTGGTTCCTTCCCTATATATGTCTCTCTCTTTGGTTCCTTCCCTATATATGTCTCCCTTTGGTTCCTTCCATATATATGTCTCCCTTTGGTTCCTTCCCTATATGTCTCTCTCTTTGGTTCCTTCCCTATATATGTCTCCCTTTGGTTCCTTCCCTATATATGTCACTCCCTTTGGTTCCTTCCCTATATCTGTCACTCTCTTTGGTTCCTTGGCTATATATGTCCCTCCCTTTGGTTCCTTCCCTATATCTGTCACTCTCTTTGGTTCCTTCCCTATATATGTCTCTCCCTTTGGTTCCTTCCCTATATATATCACTCCCTTTGGTTCCTTCCCTATATATGTCCCTCCCTTTGGTTCCTTCCCTATATATGTCCCTCCCTTTGGTTCCTTCCCTATATATGTCTCCCCCTTTGGTTCCTTCCCTATATATGTCCCTCCCTTTGGTTCCTTCCCTATATATGTCTCTCCCTTTGGTTCCTTCCCTATATATGTCCCTCCCTTTGGTTCCTTCCCTATATGTCACTCTCTTTGGTTCCTTGGCTATATATGTCTCTCCCATTGGTTCCTTCCCTATATCTGTCACTCCCTTTGGTTCCTTCCCTATATATGTCTCTCCCTTTGGTTCCTTCCCTATATATGTCTCTCTCTTTGGTTCCTTCCCTATATATGTCACTCCCTTTGGTTCCTTCCCTATATGTCTCTCCCTTTGGTTCCTTCCCTATATATATCACTCCCTTTGGTTCCTTCCCTATATATGTCTCTCTCTTTCCCTTTGGTTCCTTCCCTATATATGTCTCTCTCTTTCCCTTTGGTTCCTTCCCTATATACAATGGGGCAGAAAAGTATTTAGTCAGCCACCAATTGTGCAAGTTCACCCACTTAAAAAAGATGAGAGAGGTCTGTACTTTTCATCATAGGTACACTTCAACTATGACAGACAAAATGAGAAAAAAAAAATCCAGAAAATCACATTGTAGGATTTTTAATGAATTAATTTGCAAATTATGGTGGAAAATAAGTATTTGCCCAATAACAAAAGTTTATCTCAATACTTTGTTATATACACTTTGTGGGCAATGACAGAGGTCAAACGTTTTCTGTAAGTCTTCACAAGGTTTTCACACACTCTTGCTGGTATTTTGGCCCATTCCTCCATACAGATCTCCTCTAGAGCAGTGATGTTTTGGGGCTGTTGCTGGGCAACACGGACTTTCAACTCCCTCCAAAGATGTTCTAATCTATGGGGTTGAGATCTGGAGACTGGGCCAGGGTTAAGCAGGCCAGACCAGGGATAAGCAGGCCAGACCAGGGATAAGCAGGCCAGACCAGGGATAAGCAGGCCAGACCAGGGTTAAGCAGGCCAGACCAGGGATAAGCAGGCCAGACCAGGGATAAGCAGGCAAGACCAGGGATAAGCAGGCCAGACCAGGGTTAAGCAGGCCAGACCAGGGATAAGCAGGCCAGACCAGGGATAAGCAGGCCAGACCAGGGTTAAGCAGGCCAGACCAGGGATAAGCAGGCCAGACCAGGGATAAGCAGGCCAGACCAGGGATAAGCAGGCCAGACCAGGGATAAGCAGTGGGTGCTAGTGGTGCACTATATGAAATAGGGTGCCAGTAGTGCACTACATAGGGAATAGGGTGCCAGTAGTGCACTACATAGGGAATAGGGTGCCAGTAGTGCACTACATAGGGAATAGGGTGCCAGTAGTGCACTACATAGGAAATAGGGTGCCAGTAGTGCACTACATAGGGAATAGGGTGCCAGTAGTGCACTACATAGGGAATAGGGTGCCGTTTGGAATGCAGTCGTTGTGGTGTTCCCTGCCAGCTGTTGTGCTGAGAGGCTGAGAGGCCTGCCCTTCTCCAGGCTACAGCCATAGTAGCCACTGATACACAAAACCTCACAGGAATGAAAATAAGGACCTAAAAATAAAACTTCAGGACTCTCTGGTCGGTCATGTTTGTATTTGGATCCAGAATCCAACATTTAAGAATGCAAGAACTCTCTTTTTTTCACAAGGACAGAGTCCACTTAATTGAAGGACACAAAAACACACACTACTGACCAAGTGAGATACTGTCTTTGTAGCTATAAACACACCACATCACTACTGACCTAGTGAGATACTGTCTTTGTATCTATAAACACACCACATCACTACTGACCTAGTGAGATACTGTCTTTGTAGCTATAAACAAACCACATCACTACTGACCTAGTGAGATACTGTCTTTGTATCTATAAACACACCACATCACTACTGACCTAGTGAGATACTGTCTTTGTAGCTATAAACAAACCACATCACTACTGACCTAGTGAGATACTGTCTTTGTAGCTATAAACACACCACATCACTACTGACCAAGTGAGATACTGTCTTTGTAGCTATAAACAAACCACATCACTACTGACCTAGTGAGATACTGTCTTTGTAGCTATAAACACACCACATCACTACTGACCTAGTGAGATACTGTCTTTGTAGCTATAAACAAACCACATCACTACTGACCTAGTGAGATACTGTCTTTGTAGCTATAAACAAACCACATCACTACTGACCAAGTGAGATACTGTCTTTGTAGCTATAAACAAACCACATCACTACTGACCTAGTGAGATACTGTCTTTGTAGCTATAAACAAACCACATCACTACTGACCTAGTGAGATACTGTCTTTGTAGCTATAAACACACCACATCACTACTGACCTAGTGAGATACTAAAACATCTATAATGTTATAGATACAAAGACAGTATCTCACTAGGTCAGTAGTGATGTGGTGTGTTTATAGCTACAACTACAGATTCTTACTAGGTCAGTAGTGATGTGGTTTGTTTATAGCTACAAAGACAGTATCTCACTAGGTCAGTAGTGATGTGATGTTTTTATAGCTACAAAGACAGTATCTCACTAGGTCAGTAGTGATGTGGTGTGTTTATAGCTACAAAGACAGTATCTCACTAGGTCAGTAGTGATGTGATGTTTTTATAGCTACAAAGACAGTATCTCACCAGGTTTTTTGGAGTTCCCATTGACATCAAATCAACCCATTTTACCCAAATCTTTATTTACAATGTTGAAACGCAACCCCCCCAAACTTCTCCCCCTGAGACTAGCCGGGCGGTGGTGGTGGGGCGGCAGGGATTGACCGTCCTGACACTGGAGCGGCGAGCAGAGCTGGGCATTGTTACATTGTTACATTGTTACATTGTTACATTGTTATAGCATCAGAGTCCCATGAGCACCTCTCTGGCTCAATGTCAGGGCAACCCGCCACCCCAGTGAGGGGATCAGAGGTGTGTGTGCGTGGAGAGTTACAAAGACACCTACTGTGTGTCAGAGGTCAATTAGGGGCCATGATGGCCACTGCTTTTATCCATGTCCCCTTCTTAGTAAGTCGGGTGTTTTTACATCAAAACTCCTCTAAGCTCTTGTTCTGAGTACTATTTACTATGACTGTAAATACTAAGATTGTATTTTACTATGACTGTATTTACTATGACTGTAATTACTATTACTGTAATTACTATGACTGTAAATACTATGACTGTAATTACTATGACTGTAATTACTATGACTGTAAATACTATGACTGTAATTACTATGACTGTAATTACTATGACTGTAATTACTATGACTGTAATTACGATGACTGTATTTACTATGATTGTAATTACTATGACTGTAATTACTATGACTGTAATTACTATGACTGTAATTACTATGATTGTAATTACTATGACTGTAATTACTATGACTGTAATTACTATGACTGTAAATACTATGACTGTAAATACTATGACTATATTTACTATGACTGTATTTACTATGACTGTAAATACTATGACTGTAATTACTATGACTGTAAATACTATGACTGTAATTACTAAGACTGTATTTACTATGACTGTAATTACTATGACTGTAAATACTATGACTGTAATTACTAAGACTGTATTTACTATGACTGTAATTACTATGACTGTAAATACTATGACTGTAAATACTATTACTGTATTTACTATGACTGTAATTACTATGACTGTAAATACTATGACTGTAATTACTATGACTGTATTTACTATGACTGTAATTACTATGACTGTAATTACTATGACTGTAATTACTATGACTGTAATTACTATGACTGTAATTACGATGACTGTATTTACTATGATTGTAATTACTATGACTGTAATTACTATGACTGTAATTACTATGACTGTAATTACTATGACTGTAATTACGATGACTGTAATTACTATGACTGTAAATACTATGACTGTAATTACTATGACTGTTATTACTATGACTGTAATTACTATGACTGTAATTACTATGACTGTTATTACTATGACTGTAATTACTATGATTGTAATTACTATGACTGTAATTACTATGACTGTAATTACTATGACTGTAAATACTATGACTGTAAATACTATGACTGTATTTACTATGACTGTAATTACTATGACTGTAAATACTATGACTGTAATTACTATGACTGTAATTACTATGACTGTATTTACTGACTGTAAATACTATGAGTGTAATTACTATGACTGTAAATACTATGACTGTAATTACTAAGACTGTATTTACTATGACTGTAATTACTATGACTGTAAATACTATGACTGTAAATACTATTACTGTAATTACTATGACTGTAATTACTATGACTGTATTTACTATGACTGTAATTACTATGACTGTAATTACTGACTGTAAATACTATGACTGTAATTACTATGACTGTAAATACTATGACTGTAATTACTATGACTGTAAATACTATGACTGTATTTACTATGACTGTAATTACTATGACTGTAATTACTATGACTGTATTTACTATGACTGTAATTACTATGACTGTAATTACTGACTGTAAATACTATGACTGTAATTACTATGACTGTAAATACTATGACTGTAATTACTATGACTGTAAATACTATGACTGTATTTACTGACTGTAAATACTATGACTGTAATTACTATGACTGTAAATACTATGACTGTATTTACTGACTGTAAATACTATGACTGTAATTACTATGACTGTAAATACTATGACTGTATTTACTATGACTGTAATTACTATGACTGTAAATACTATGACTGTAATTACTATGACTGTAAATACTATGACTGTATTTACTATGACTGTATTTACTATGACTGTAATTACTATGACTGTAATTACTGACTGTAAATACTATGACTGTAATTACTATGACTGTAAATACTATGACTGTAATTACTATGACTGTAATTACTATGACTGTAATTACTATGACTGTAATTACTGACTGTAAATACTATGACTGTAATTACTATGACTGTAAATACTATGACTGTAATTACTATGACTGTAAATACTATGACTGTATTTACTGACTGTAAATACTATGACTGTAATTACTATGACTGTAAATACTATGACTGTATTTACTGACTGTAAATACTATGACTGTAATTACTATGACTGTACATACTATGACTGTATTTACTATGACTGTAATTACTATGACTGTAAATACTATGACTGTAATTACTATGACTGTAAATACTATGACTGTATTTACTATGACTGTAATTACTATGACTGTAATTACTGACTGTAAATACTATGACTGTAATTACTATGACTGTAAATACTATGACTGTAATTACTATGACTGTAAATACTATGACTGTATTTACTGACTGTAATTACTATGACTGTAAATACTATGACTGTAAATACTATGACTGTATTTACTATGACTGTAAATACTATGACTGTATTTACTGACTGTAATTACTATGACTGTATTTACTATGACTGTAATTACTATGACTGTAATTACTGACTGTAAATACTATGACTATAATTACTATGACTGTAAATACTATGACTGTAATTACTATGACTGTAAATACTATGACTGTAATTACTGACTGTAATTACTATGACTGTAAATACTATGACTGTAAATACTATGACTGTAAATACTATGTCTGTAATTACTATGACTGTAAATAGTATGACTGTAATGACTATGACTGTAAATAGTATGACTGTAATTACTATGACTGTAAATAGTATGACTGTAAATAGTATGACTGTAATTACTATGACTGTAAATAGTATGACTGTAATTACTATGACTGTAAATAGTATGACTGTAATTACTATGACTATAAATACTATGACTGTAAATACTGACTGTAAATACTATGACTGTAAATACTATGTCTGTAATTACTATGACTGTAAATAGTATGACTGTAATGACTATGACTGTATTTACTATGACTGTATTTACTATGACTGTAATTACTATGACTGTAATTACTATGACTATAAATACTATGACTGTAATTACTATGACTGTATTTATTATGACTGTAATTACTATGACTGTTAATACTATGACTGTAATTACTATGACTGCATTTATTATGACTGTAATTACTATGACTGTAATTACTATGACTGTATTTATTATGACTGTAATTACTATGACTGTATTTATTATGACTGTAATTACTATGACTGTATTTATTATGACTGTAATTACTATGACTGTAATTACTATGACTGTAAATACTAAGACTGTAATTACTATGACTGTAATTACTATGACTGTATTTATTATGACTGTAATTACTATGACTGTAATTACTATGACTGTAAATACTAAGACTGTAATTACTATGACTGTAATTACTATGACTGTAATTACTATGACTGTAAATACTAAGACTGTAATTACTATGACTGTATTTACTATGACTGTATTTATTATGACTGTAATTACTATGACTGTAATTACTATGACTGTAAATACTAAGACTGTAATTACTATGACTGTAAATACTATGACTGTAATTACTATGACTGTAATTACTATGACTGTAATTACTATGACTGTAAATACTATGACTGTAATTACTATGACTGTAAATACTATGACTGTAATTACTATGACTGTAAATACTATGACTGTAAATACTAAGACTGTAATTACTATGACTGTAATTACTATGACTGTAATTACTATGACTGTAATTACTATGACTGTATTTACTATGACTGTAAATACTATGACTGTAAATACTATGACTGTAAATACTATGACTGTAATTACTATGACTGTAAATACTAAGACTGTAATTACTATGACTGTAAATACTATGACTGTAATTACTATGACTGTAAATACTATGACTGTAATTACTATGACTGTAAATACTATGACTGTAAATACTATGACTGTATTTATTATGACTGTAAATACTATGACTGTAATCACTATGACTGTAAATACTATGACTGTATTTACTATGACTGTATTTACTATGATTGTATTTACTATGATTGTATTTATTATGACTGTAAATACTATGACTGTAAATACTATGACTGTAAATACTGACTGTAAATACTATGACTGTAAATACTATGTCTGTAATTACTATGACTGTAAATAGTATGACTGTAATGACTATGACTGTATTTACTATGACTGTATTTACTATGACTGTAATTACTATGACTGTAATTACTATGACTATAAATACTATGACTGTAATTACTATGACTGTATTTATTATGACTGTAATTACTATGACTGTAAATACTATGACTGTAATTACTATGACTGCATTTATTATGACTGTAATTACTATGACTGTAATTACTATGACTGTATTTATTATGACTGTAATTACTATGACTGTATTTATTATGACTGTAATTACTATGACTGTATTTATTATGACTGTAATTACTATGACTGTAAATACTAAGACTGTAATTACTATGACTGTAATTACTATGACTGTATTTATTATGACTGTAATTACTATGACTGTAATTACTATGACTGTAAATACTAAGACTGTAATTACTGTGACTGTAATTACTATGACTGTAATTACTATGACTGTAAATACTAAGACTGTAATTACTATGACTGTAATTACTATGACTGTATTTATTATGACTGTAATTACTATGACTGTAATTACTATGACTGTAAATACTAAGACTGTAATTACTATGACTGTAAATACTATGACTGTAATTACTATGACTGTAATTACTATGACTGTAATTACTATGACTGTAAATACTATGACTGTAAATACTATGACTGTAATTACTATGACTGTAAATACTATGACTGTAATTACTATGACTGTAAATACTATGACTGTAAATACTAAGACTGTAATTACTATGACTGTAATTACTATGACTGTAATTACTATGACTGTAATTACTATGACTGTAATTACTATGACTGTAATTACTATGACTGTAAATACTATGACTGTAAATACTATGACTGTAAATACTATGACTGTAATTACTATGACTGTAAATACTAAGACTGTAATTACTATGACTGTAAATACTATGACTGTAATTACTATGACTGTAAATACTATGACTGTAATTACTATGACTGTAAATACTATGACTGTAAATACTATGACTGTATTTATTATGACTGTAAATACTATGACTGTAATCACTATGACTGTAAATACTATGACTGTATTTACTATGACTGAATTTACTATGATTGTATTTACTATGATTGTATTTATTATGACTGTAAATACTATGACTGTAAATACTATGACTGTATTTACTATGACTGTAATTACTATGACTGTAAATACTATGACTGTAATTACTATGACTGTAAATACTATGACTGTAATTACTATGACTGTAATTACTATGACTGTAAATACTATGACTGTATTTACTATGACTGTAAATACTAAGACTGTAAATACTATGACTGTAATTACTATGACTGTAAATACTATGACTGTAAATACTATGACTGTAATTACTATGACTGTAAATACTATGACTGTATTTACTATGACTGTAAATACTAAGACTGTAAATACTATGACTGTAAATACTATGACGATAAATACCCATCTTTAAAAAAAAATGTGGGTCTATAATGTGTGTTGTTTCAGTGGTCTATGTCTGAGTTGGGTGTTATTGTGTGTGAGAGAGTCAAACAGAGACAAAGACACAACTGATCGGTGACCAAGGGGACACTTGTGGCCAAGTCTCTCCAGAACAGGCCAGTCCTAGCTACAAGGGCGCTATGGGAACCAAACGGATCCAGACCATAGGAAAGGCGAGGACTGAGGAGACGCTCCATTGTTCTGCGGGACGGACGTCAGGAATACAGTGTGTGAATGGGACGATGATGGTGGTTGTTGTTTCAGTTTGAGTGCTCAGCGCTCCGCATCCTGACTGGAAGAGTTGGAGACCCTCCTCCGATTCGGGAACAATGGATCCGTCTGCCTGCTGGGGAGGTAACCGTAGTGTGTCCTATACACAACACACACACACACACACACACACACACACACACACACACACACACACACACACACACACACACACACACACACACACACACACACACACACACACACACACACACACACACACACACACACACACACTCATTCAACGATTGTTCTTCATTTCTACTATGTTCTACATTGTAGAATAATAGTGAAGACATCAAAACTACCACATATGGAATCATGTAGTAACCAAAAAAGTGTTAAACAAATCACAATATATGTTCTATTAGAGATTCTTTAAAAGTAGCAACCCTTTGGCTTGATGACAACTTCACACACGTTCACCCGAGCTGTTGCCAGAGAATGTTCATTTGAATGTTTATTTCTCTACCATAAGCCGCCTCCAACGTCATTTTAGAGAATTTGAGAACCACAGACCCACGTGTAACCATCCCAGCCCAGGATCTCCACATCCGGCTTCCAGACCTGTGGAATCGTCTGGGACCAGCCACCCGGACAGCTGATGAAACTGATGAGTAATAAAGTCCTTTTGTGGGGAAAAACTGATTGGCTGAGCCTGGCTCCCAGTGCGCCCAGTCATGTGAAATCCATAGATTAGGGCCTAATTAATTTACTTCAATTGACTGATTTCAATTGACTGGTCCTTCTGTAGCACAGTTGGTAGAGCATGGCGCTTGTAATGCCAGGGTAGTGGGTTCGATTCCCGGGACCACCCATACGTAGAATGTATGCACACATGACTGTAAGTCGCTTTGGATAAAAGCGTCTGCTAAATGGCTTATATTATTATATTATTATATGAACTGTAACTCTGTAAAATTGTTGCAAATTGTTGCACATTGTGTTCATATTTTTGTTCAGTGTAGAAAATAGACATAACCCATGTCAAACCAGGATGAGATGGTCAACCCCTGTTTCTGTTTTTATCTGACATCAAACCAAATCAAATGTTATTTGTCAAATGCCCTTAATCAACAAGGCAGTTAAAGAGTAAGAACATTTACAAACAGATTAAAAATAATAGAAACATAATAAAAAAACAATAACGAGGCCATATACAGGGAGAACCGGTACTGAGTCAGTGTTCCAGGATACGAGGTGATTGATTGAGGTTTGTTTAGGTGATTGACTGAAATGTTATGTTACATGTAGGTAGAGGGTGAAAGGGAGAAAGTCTGGGTCGTCCTGTGGCTTTGGGTTAGAAACTGTTCAGGAACCTTTTGGTCCCATAGGTGGCGCTCCGGTACCGCTTGACTTGCGGAAGCAGAGAGAACAGACAATGACTTGGGTGGCGGAAGTCTTTTACAATTGTTAGGGCATTCCTCTAAACACAATCACTGATTAAATCACAGAGTGAACATGTCATGTGAGTCATACAGTCAGGCCTAAAAGGAGAGGACCTGGTACTAAAGGAGAGGACCTGGAATTAAAGGAGAGGACCTGGTGTTAAAGGAGAGGACCTGGTGTTAAAGGAGATGACCTGATATTAAAGGAGATGACCTGGTATTAAAGGAGAGGACCTGGTATTAAAGGAGAGGACCTGGTATTAAAGGAGAGGACCTGGTATTAAAGGAGAGGACCTGGTATTAAAGGAGAGGACCTGGTATTAAAGGAGAGGACCTGGTATTAAAGGAGAGGACCTGGTATTAAAGGAGATGACCTGATATTAAAGGAGAGGACCTGGTATTAAAGGAGAGGACCTGGTATTAAAGGACAGGACCTGGTATTAAAGGAGATGACCTGGTATTAAAGGAGAGGACCTGATATTAAAGGAGAGGACCTGGTATTAAAGGAGAGGACCTGGTATTAAAGGAGATGACCTGATATTAAAGGAGAGGACCTGGTATTAAAGGAGAGGACCTGGTGTTAAAGGAGAGGACCTGGTATTAAAGGAGATGACCTGGTATTAAAGGAGAGGACCTGGTATTAAAGGAGAGGACCTGATATTAAAGGAGAGGACCTGGTATTAAAGGAGAGGACCTGGTATTAAAGGAGAGGACCTGGTATTAAAGGAGAGGACCTGGTATTAAAGGAGAGGACCTGGTGTTAAAGGAGATGACCCGGTGTTAAAGGAGAGGACCTGGTATTAAAGGAGATGACCTGGTGTTAAAGGAGAGGACCTGGTGTTAAAGGAGAGGACCTGGTATTAAAGGAGAGGACCTGGTGTTAAAGGAGAGGACCTGGTATTAAAGGAGAGGACCTGGTGTTAAAGGAGAGGACCTGGTGTTAAAGGAGAGGACCTGGTGTTAAAGGAGAGGACCTGGTATTAAAGGAGAGGACCTGGTATTAAAGGAGATGACCTGGTGTTAAAGGAGAGGACCTGGTATTAAAGGAGATGACCTGGTATTAAAGGAGAGGACCTGGTGTTAAAGGAGAGGACCTGGTGTTAAAGGAGATGACCTGGTGTTAAAGGAGAGGACCTGGTATTAAAGGAGATGACCTGGTATTAAAGGAGAGGACCTGGTATTAAAGGAGATGACCTGGTGTTAAAGGAGAGGACCTGGTATTAAAGGAGAGGACCTGGTGTTAAAGGAGAGGACCTGGTGTTAAAGGAGAGGACCTGGTATTAAAGGAGAGGACCTGGTGTTAAAGGAGAGGACCTGGTATTAAAGGAGAGGACCTGGTATTAAAGGAGAGGACCTGGTATTAAAGGAGAGGACCTGGTGTTAAAGGAGAGGACCTGGTGTTAAAGGAGAGGACCTGGTGTTAAAGGAGAGGACCTGGTATTAAAGGAGAGGACCTGGTATTAAAGGAGAGGACCTGGTATTAAACGAGAGGACCTGGTATTAAAGGAGAGGACCTGGTGTTAAAGGAGAGGACCTGGTATTAAAGGAGAGGACCTGGTATTAAAGGAGAGGACCTGGTGTTAAAGGAGAGGACCTGGTATTAAAGGAGAGGACCTGGTATTAAAGGAGAGGACCTGGTGTTAAAGGAGAGGACCTGGTATTAAAGGAGAGGACCTGGTATTAAATGAGAGGACCTGGTATTAAAGGAGAGGACCTGGTGTTAAAGGAGAGGACCTGGTGTTAAAGGAGAGGACCTGGTGTTAAAGGAGAGGACCTGGTATTAAAGGAGAGGACCTGGTGTTAAAGGAGATGACCTGGTGTTAAAGGAGAGGACCTGGTGTTAAAGGAGAGGACCTGGTATTAAAGGAGAGGACCTGGTGTTAAAGGAGAGGACCTGGTATTAAAGGAGAGGACCTGGTATTAAAGGAGAGGACCTGGTATTAAAGGAGATGACCTGGTATTAAAGGAGAGGACCTGGTGTTAAAGGAGAGGACCTGGTATTAAAGGAGAGGACCTGGTGTTAAAGGAGAGGACCTGGTGTTAAAGGAGAGGACCTGGTATTAAAGGAGATGACCTGGTATTAAAGGAGAGGACATGGTGTTAAAGGGAAGACCTGGTGTTAAAGGAGATGACCTGGTGTTAAAGGAGAGGACCTGGTATTAAAGGAGAGGACCTGGTATTAAAGGAGAGGACCTGGTGTTAAATGAGAGGGACCTGGTGTTAAAGGAGAGGACCTGGTATTAAAGGAGAGGACCTGGTGTTAAAGAGAGGACCTGGTGTTAAAGGAGAGGACCTGGTGTTAAAGGAGAGGACCTGGTATTAAAGGAGAGGACCTGGTATTAAAGGAGAGGACCTGGTATTAAACGAGAGGACCTGGTATTAAAGGAGAGGACCTGGTGTTAAAGGAGAGGACCTGGTATTAAAGGAGAGGACCTGGTATTAAAGGAGAGGACCTGGTGTTAAAGGAGAGGACCTGGTATTAAAGGAGAGGACCTGGTATTAAAGGAGAGGACCTGGTGTTAAAGGAGAGGACCTGGTATTAAAGGAGAGGACCTGGTATTAAAGGAGAGGACCTGGTATTAAAGGAGAGGACCTGGTGTTAAAGGAGAGGACCTGGTGTTAAAGGAGAGGACCTGGTGTTAAAGGAGAGGACCTGGTATTAAAGGAGAGGACCTGGTGTTAAAGGAGATGACCTGGTGTTAAAGGAGAGGACCTGGTGTTAAAGGAGAGGACCTGGTATTAAAGGAGAGGACCTGGTGTTAAAGGAGAGGACCTGGTATTAAAGGAGAGGACCTGGTATTAAAGGAGAGGACCTGGTATTAAAGGAGATGACCTGGTGTTAAAGGAGAGGACCTGGTGTTAAAGGAGAGGACCTGGTATTAAAGGAGAGGACCTGGTGTTAAAGGAAAGGACCTGGTGTTAAAGGAGAGGACCTGGTATTAAAGGAGATGACCTGGTATTAAAGGAGAGGACCTGGTGTTAAAGGAGAGGACCTGGTGTTAAAGGAGATGACCTGGTGTTAAAGGAGAGGACCTGGTATTAAAGGAGAGGACCTGGTATTAAAGGAGAGGACCTGGTGTTAAATGAGAGGACCTGGTGTTAAAGGAGAGGACCTGGTATTAAAGGAGAGGACCTGGTGTTAAAGGAGATGACCTGGTGTTAAAGGAGAGGACCTGGTGTTAAAGGAGAGGACCTGGTATTAAAGGAGAGGACCTGGTGTTAAAGGAGAGGACCTGGTATTAAAGGAGAGGACCTGGTATTAAAGGAGAGGACCTGGTATTAAAGGAGATGACCTGGTATTAAAGGAGAGGACCTGGTGTTAAAGGAGAGGACCTGGTGTTAACCTCTTGAATCTATGGGGCACTATTTTATGTTTGGAAAAATAACATTCCCAAAGTAAACGGCCGATTTCTCAGGACCAGATGCTAGAATATGCATATAATTGACAGATTATAAAGTTTCCAAAACTGTCAAAATATTGTCTGTGAGTATAACAGAACTGATATTGCAGGCGAAACCCAGAGGAAAATCAAACCAGGAAGTGGCTTCTATTTTGAAAACTTCATGTTCCATAGCCTCCCTTTGCTCCATTTAAAGGGATATCAATCAGATTCATTTTCCTATCGCTTCCTCAATGTGTCAACAGTTGTTAGACATAGTTTCAGGCTTTTATTTTGAAAAATGAGCAAGAACAATAACATCGCATCATTGTTTGGCTGGGTGCCAGCAGCATTTTGCTTGCGCAACAGAGTTTGGGCAGCCATTGCCATTCCCTCTCCTACTGAAAAAGACAGTTACGGTTGATATATTATCGATTATATATTTTAAAAACAACCTGAGGATTGATTATAAAAAACGTTTGACATGTTTCTTTCGACATTACGGATACTATTTAGAATTTTCGTCTGCGTTGTCGTGACCGCTCTTTCCTGTGGATTTCTGAACATAACGCGCCAAACAAACTGAGTTATTTTGGATATAAAATAATCTTTATAGAACAAAAGGAACATTTATTGTGTAACTGGGAGTCTCGTGAGTGAAAACATCCGAAGATCATCAAAGGTAAACAATTAATTGGATTGCTTTTCTGATTTCCGTGACCAAGCTACTTTGATGCTAGGTGTTCATAATGTTTTGTCGAGCGATCGATAAACTTACACAAAGGCTTGGATTGCTTTCGCTGTAAAGCATATTTTCAAAATCTGACACAACAGGTGGATTAACAAAAGGCTAAGCTGTGTTTTGCTATATTGCACTTGTGATTTCATGAATATAAATAGTGGTTGTTGATGACAATTATCCCGCTGATGGGTAGGGTCAAGAAGTTAATCTAGCCACCGTGTCAGATTTCAAAAAGGCTTTACGGCAAAAGCAAACCATGCAATTATCTGAGGACGGAGCCCAGCACACACATGCATAACAAATCATTTTCAACCAGGGAGTTGCGACTCGAAAGTCAGAAATAGCGATATAATAAATGCCTTACCTTTGAAGATCTTCTTCTGTTGGCACTCCAAAAGGTCCCAGTTACATCACAAATGGTCCTTTTGTTCGATAAAGTCCTTTAAATAAATAAAAACTCAGTTTCACTCTTCAGTCAAAATCCACTCGTTTTCCCTCCTTCAAAGTGCATACAAAATGAATCCCAAATGTTACCAATAAACTTATGCAAACAAGTCCATCAATATTTATATTCAAACCTAATACGCAAATAAATGATACAATTTAAGATGTGGAATCCTTATTGTCTTTCCCGGAGAAAATACCAAAGAACTGAGTTCTCTTCCACGCACATGGAGACACTGCAGCCAAAATGGGAGCCACCTAGAAAAAAAGACAATTTCTGGCTAATTTTTCCAAAAACCAGCCTGAAACTCTTTCTAAAGTATGTTGACATCTAGTGGAAGCCCTAGGAACTGCAATCAGGCATGATTGCGCCCTGTTATAAAAGTACTAGCCATTGAAATCAGTGGTAGGATTGTTTTTTTTGGGGGGGGGGGGGTTCGCCTGCCATTTCAGTTCTGTTATACTCAAAAACATGATCTTAACAGTTTTAAAAACTTTAGAATGTTTGCTATCCATATCTACCAATTATATGCATATCCTAGCTTCTGGGTCTGAGTAGCAGGCAGTTTACTTTGGGCACGCTTTTCATCCGGATGTCAAAATACTGCCCCCTACAGGAGGGTATCTCTCCAGGAACAGGGTTGGAGTTAAAACCTACAGGAGGGTCTCTCTCCAGGAACAGGGTTGGAGTTAAAACCTACAGGAGGGTCTCTCTCCAGGAACAGGGTTGGAGTTAAAACCTAAAGGAGGGTCTCTCTCCAGGATCAGGGTTGGAGTTAAAACCTACAGGATAGTAGCTCTCCAGGAACAGGGTTGGAGTTAAAACCTACAGGAGGGCCTTCTGTAGCTCAGTTGGTAGAGCATGGCGCTTGTAACGCCAGGGTAGTGGGTTCGATCCCCGGGACCACCCATACGTAGAATGTATGCACACATGACTGTAAGTCGCTTTGGATAAAAGCGTCTGCTAAATGGCATATATATATAGGGTCTCTCTCCAGGAACAGGTTTGGAGTTAAAACCTACAGGAGGGTCTCTCTCCAGGATCAGGGTTGGAGTTAAAACCTACAGGAGGGTATCTCTCCAGGATCAGGGTTGGAGTTAAAACCTACAGGACAGTAGCTCTCCAGGAACAGGGTTGGAGTTAAAACCTACAGGAGGGTCTCTCTCCAGGAACAGGGTTGGATTTAAAACCTACAGGAGGGTTTCTCCAGGAACAGGGTTGGAGTTAAAACCTACAGGAGGGTAGCTCTCCAGGAACAGGGTTGGAGTTAAAACCTACAGGAAGGTATCTCTCCAGGAACAGGGTTGGAGTTAAAACCTACAGGACATTAGCTCTCCAGGATCAGGGTTGGAGTTAAAACCTACAGGACAGTAGCTCTCCAGGATCAGGGTTGGACTGGGGTGATGGGATAGGCTACTGGGACTGGGGTGCTAGGATGGGCTACTGTGGTGCTGCAATGGGCTACTGGGGCTGGGGTGCTGGGATGGGCTACTGGTGCTGAGAATGCTATTCATTGACTACAGCTCAGCGTTCAACACCGTGGTGCCCTCAAAGTGCATCACTAAGCCAAGGACCCTGGGATTAAACCCCTCCCTCTGCATCTGGATCCTGGCGCCGACAGAGATGGCCGCCTCGCTTCGCGTTCTAGGAAACTATGCAGTTTTTGTTTTTGTACGTGTTATTTCTTACATTAGTACCCCAGGTCATCTTAGGTTTCATTACATACAGTCGAGAAGAACTACTGAATATAAGATCAGCGTCAACTCACCATCAGTACGACCAAGAATATGTTTTCCTCGACGCGGATCCTGTGTTCTGCCTTACAAACAGGTCAACGGAATGGATCGCATGCAGCGACCCCCAAAAAACGACTTCGTAAAAGAGGGAAACGTAGCGGTCTTCTGGTCAGACTCAGGACACGGGCACATCGCGCACCACTACCTAGCATTCTTCTTGCCAATGTCCAGTCTCTTGACAACAAGGTTGATGAAACCGAGCAAGGGTGGCATTCCAGAGGGACATCAGAGACTGTAACGTCCTCTGTTTCACCGAAACATGGCTCACTGGGAAGACGCTATCCGGGCGGTGCAGCCAACGGGTTTCTCCACGCATTGCGCCGACAGAAACAAACATCTTTCTGGTAAGAAGAGTGGCGGGGGCGTATGACTAACGAGACATGGTGTGATGAAAGAAACATACAGAAACTCAAATCCTTCTGTTCACCTGATTTAGAATTCCTCACAATCAAATGTAGACCGCATTATCTACCAAGAGAATTCTCTTCGATTATAATCACAGCCGTATATATCCCCCCCCAAGCAGACACATCGATGGCTCTGAACGAACTTTATTTAACTCTTTGCAAACTGGAAAACATTTATCCGGAGGCGGCATTCATTGTAGCTGGGGATTTTAACAAAGCTAATCTGAAAACAAGACTACTTAAATTTTATCAGCATATCGATTGCGCAACCAGGGGTGGTAAAACCTTGGATCATTGTTACTCTAACTTCCGCGACGCATATAAGGCCCTGCCCCGCCCCCCTTTTGGAAAAGCTGACCACGACTCCATTTTGTTGATCCCTGCCTACAGACAGAAACTTAAACAAGAGGCTCCCACGCTGAGGTCTGTCCAACGCTGGTCCGACCAAGCTGACTCCACACTCCAAGACTGCTTCCATCACGTGGACTGGGACATGTTTCGTATTGCGTCAGATAAAAATATTGACGAATACGCTGATTCGGTGTGCGAGTTCATTAGAACGTGCGTTGAAGATGTCGTTCCCCATAGCAATGATAAAAACATTCCCTAACCAGAAACCGTGGATTGATGGCAGCATTCGCGTGAAACTGAAAGCGCGAACCACTGCTTTTAATCAGGGCAAGGTGTCTGGTAACATGACCGAATATAAACAATGCAGCTATTCCCACCGCAAGGCTATTAAACAAGCTAAGCGTCAGTACAGAGACAAAGTAGAATCTCAATTCAACGACTCAGACACAAGAGGCATGTGGCAGGGTCTACAGTCAATCACGGACTACAAGAAGAAACCCAGCCCAGTCGCGGACCAGGATGTCTTGCTCCCAGGCAGACTAAATAACTTTTTTGCCCGCTTTGAGGACAACACAGTGCCACTGACACGGCCTGCAACGAAAACATGTGGTCTCTCCTTCACTGCAGCCGAGGTGAGTAAGACATTTAAACGTGTTAACCCTCGCAAGGCTGCAGGCCCAGACGGCATCCCCAGCTGCGCCCTCAGAGCATGCGCAGACCAGCTGGCCGGTGTGTTTACGGACATATTCAATCAATCCCTATACCAGTCTGCTGTTCCCACATGCTTCAAGAGGGCCACCATTGTTCCTGTTCCCAAGAAAGCTAAGGTAACTGAGCTAAACGACTACCGCCCCGTAGCACTCACTTCCGTCATCATGAAGTGCTTTGAGAGACTAGTCAAGGACCATATCACCTCCACCCTACCTGACACCCTAGACCCTTTCCAATTTGCTTACCGCCCAAATAGGTCCACAGACGACGCAATCTCAACCACACTGCACACTGCCCTAACCCACCTGAGGAATACCTATGTGAGAATGCTGTTCATCGACTACAGCTCGGCATTCAACACCATAGTACCCTCCAAGCTCGTCATCAAGCTCGAGACCCTGGGTCTCGACCCCGCCCTGTGCAACTGGGTACTGGACTTCCTGACGGGCCGCCCCCAGGTGGTGAGGGTAGGCAACAACATCTCCTCCCCGCTGATCCTCAACACGGGGGCCCCACAAGGGTGCGTTCTGAGCCCTCTCCTGTACTCCCTGTTCACCCACGACTGCGTGGCCACGCACGCCTCCAACTCAATCATCAAGTTTGCGGACGACACAACAGTGGTAGGCTTGATTACCAACAACGACGAGACGGCCTACAGAGAGGAGGTGAGGGCCCTCGGAGTGTGGTGTCAGGAAAATAACCTCACACTCAACGTCAACAAAACTAAGGAGATGATTGTGGACTTCAGGAAACAGCAGAGGGAACACCCCCCTATCCACATCGATGGAACAGTAGTGGAGAGGGTAGCAAGTTTTAAGTTCCTCGGCATACACATCACAGACAAACTGAATTGGTCCACTCACACTGACAGCGTCGTGAAGAAGGCGCAGCAGCACCTCTTCAACCTCAGGAGGCTGAAGAAATTCTGCTTGTCACCAAAAGCACTCACAAACTTCTACAGATGCACATTCGAGAGCATCCTGGCGGGCTGTATCACCGCCTGGTACGGCAACTGCTCCGCCCTCAACCGTAAGGCTCTCCAGAGGGTAGTGAGGTCTGCACAACGCATCACCGGGGCAAACTACCTGCCCTCCAGGACACCTACACCACCCGATGTTACAGGAAGGCCATAAAGATCATCAAGGACATCAACCACCCGAGCCACTGCCTGTTCACTCCGCTATCATCCAGAAGGCGAGGTCAGTACAGCTGCATCAAAGAAGGGACCGAGAGACTGAAAAACAGCTTCTATCTCAAGACTGTTAAACAGCCACCACTAACATTGAGTGGCCGCTGCCAACACACTGTCATTGACACTGACCCAACTCCAGCCACTTTAATAATGGGAATTGATGGGAAATGATGTAAACATATCACTAGCCACTTTAAACAATGCTACCTTATATAATGTTACTTACCCTACATTATTCATCTCATATGCATACGTATATACTGTACTCTATATACGTATATACTGTACTCTATATCATCGACTGCATCCTTATGTAATACATGTATCACTAGCCACTTTAACTATGCCACTTTGTTTACATACTCATCTCATATGTATATACTGCACTCGATACCATCTACTGTATGCTGCTCTGTACCATCACTCATTCATATATCCTTATGTACATATTCTTTATCCCCTTACACTGTGTATAAGACAGTAGTTTTGGAATTGTTAGTTAGATTACTTGTTGGTTATCACTGCATTGTCGGAACTAGAAGCACAAGCATTTCGCTACACTCGCATTAACATCTGCTAACCATGTGTATGTGACAAATAAAATTTGATTTGATTTGGACTTCCTGACGGGCCGCCCCCAGATGGTTAGGGTATGTAACAACACATCCGCCACTCTGATCCTCAACACAGTGGTCCCTCAGGCGTGTGTGCTCAGTCCCCTACTGTGCTACCTGTTCACTCATGACTGCATGGCCAGGCACGACTCCAACACCATCATCAAGTTTGCAGATGATCACCGACAGCGCCGAGACAACCTATAAGAAGGAGATCAGATACCTGGCCGGGTGGTGCCAGAATAACAACCTCACCCTCAACGTGATCAAGACAAAGGAGATCATTGTGGACTACAGGAAAAAGAGGACTGAGCACACCCCATTCTCATCGACGGGGCTGCAGTGGAGCAGGTTGAGAGCTTCAAATTGTTTGGTGTCCACATCACCAATAAACTAATATGGTCCAAGTACTCCAAGACAGTCGTGAAGAGGGCACGATAAAACCTATACCCCCCTCAGGAGACTGAAAGATTTGGCTTCAGATCCTCAAAGGTTCTTCAGCTGCACCATTGGTTGCATCACTGCTTGTTATGGCAACTGCTCTGCCTCCGACTGCAAGGAACTACAGAGAGTAGTGTGTACGGCCCAGTACATTACTGGGTCCAAGCTTCCTGTGATCCAGGACCTCTACACTAGGCGGTGTCAGAGGAAGGCCCTAAAAATTGTCAAAGACTCCAGCCACCCTAGTCATAGACTGTTCTCTCTGCTACCGCACGGCAAGTGGTACCGGAGAGCCAAGTCTAGGTCCAAGCCATAAGACTCCTGAACATCTAATCAAATGGCTTCCCAGACTATTTGTATTGCCCCCCTTTAAGTCGCTGCTACTCTCTGTTATTATCTATGTATAGTCACTTTATTAACTCTACGTACATGTACATATTACCTCAATTACCTCGACGAACCGGTGCCCCTGCACATTCACCCTGTACCAGTAACCCCTGTGGATAGTCTCACTATTGTTATTTTACTGTTGCTCTTTAATGACTTGTTTCTTTTATTTTTTATTCTTTATTCTTTTATTCAAATTAACTGCACTGTTGGTTAGGGGCTTGTAAGTAGGCACATGTGACTAATAAAATTTGATGTGATCAGCTGTTGATGAATGGCTGTAAACAGACATGAGCGATGAGGGCCATTTCTATATACTGGAGCTAGTTCACAATGAGGTATCTGTGAATTAGCTAGCTAGGTACTAGACTGAAAAATCATTCACACCACAAGGTAAATAGCTTGCTAGCTAATAGTGGTACGTAATAAACTTGTTGGACACTGTGTTAAATAGTTAGCTAGCTGTTGTTATGTGAGCAGACACGTTAGACAGATTACTTAACAGGCAAGAATCTCAATGTCATCCATTGGACGTAGCTAGCTAAGGTTAAAAAACAAATGCCTGTGTAAACTAAGCTTATTTACGTTGTGATTCTCATTCAAAATGTAATTCACCAACTCAGAACTGACTCAACTTCGAAAAGGTGCAATGCGGGTCGTCCCGAGTTACCACAGCCAGAAAGTCACAAACCTTCTGCACATTTCTGCAATTTCTCTTTAAAAAAAAATGTTATTTTAAAACCTTAAACAAAACTATCGATGGAGTTTAGAATCCGATAGAGTTTAGAATCCGATAGAGTTTAGATTCCGATAGAGTTTAGAATCCGATAGAGTTTAGAATCCGATAGAGTTTAGAATCTGATAGAGTTTAGAATCCGATAGAGTTTAGAATCCGATAGAGTTTAGAATCCGATAGAGTTTAGAATCTGATAGAGTTTAGAATCCGATAGAGTTTAGAATCCGATAGAGTTTAGAATCCGATAGAGTTTAGAATCCGATAGAGTTTAGAATCCGATAGAGTTTAGAATCAATAGCTTTATAGTACAATAGCTTTGGTCCAGTCTTTCCCATGTACTCATAATTGTTGCTAGTGGTTGTACTAAAGGAGCGGCAATACATCTCAGTAAAATAACGACGGTGTATTGTCGAGGACATATGCAACCAAAATCTACTTCGTCTTCATTTCATCATTTCATCATACTATAGAATGAAGAGTATGGCTAGACGGTGCACTGCCCTTCTCTCAGCACATATCAAAGCTGTAGGCTAAGGTCAAATCTAGACTTGGTTTCCTCTATCGTAATCGCTCCTCTTTCACCCCAGCTGTCAGACTAACCCCGATTCAGATGACCATCCTACCCATGCTGAATTAGGGAGAAGTCATTTATAGATCCACAGGTAATGGTGCTCTGGAGCGGCGAGATGTTCTTTACCATTCGGCCATCAGATTTGCCACTAATGCTCCTTATAGGACACATCACTGCACTCTATACTCCTCTGTAAACTGGTCATCTCTGTATACCCGTCGCAAGACCCACTGGTTGATGCTTATTTATAAATCAAATCAAATCAAATCGAATTTATTTATATAGCCCTTCGTACATCAGCTGATATCTCAAAGTGCTGTACAGAAACCCAGCCTAAAACCCCAAACAGCAAACAATGCAGGTGTAAAAGCACGGTGGCTAGGAAAAACTCCCTAGAAAGGCCAAAACCTAGGAAGAAACCTAGAGAGGAACCGGGCTATGTGGGGTGGCCAGTCCTCTTCTGGCTGTGCCGGGTAGAGATTATAACAGAACATGACCAAGATGTTCAAATGTTCATAAATGACCAGCATGGTCGAATAATAATAAGGCAGAACAGTTGAAACTGGAGCAGCAGCACAGTCAGGTGGACTGGGGACAGCAAGGAGCCTTCATGTCAGGTAGTCCTGGGGCACGGTCCTAGGGCTCAGGTCAGTTGAAACTGGAGCAGGAGCATGGCCAGGTGGACTGGGGACAGCAAGGAGTCCTCATGTCAGGTAGTCCTGGGACATGGTCCTAGGGCTCAGGTCCTCCGAGAGAGAGAAAGAAAGAGAGAAGGAGAGAATTAGAGAACGCACACTTAGATTCACACAGGACACCGAATAGGACAGGAGAAGTACTCCAGATATAACAAACTGACCCTAGCCCCGACACATAAACTACTGCAGCATAAATACTGGAGGCTGAGACAGAAGGGGTCAGGAGACACTGTGGCCCCATCCGAGGATTATAAAACCCTCTTAGGCCTCACTCCCCTGAGATACCTACTGCAGCCCTTGTCCTCCACATACAACACCCGTTCTGCCAGTCATCTTCTGTTAAAGGTCCCCAAAGCACCCACTTCCTGGGTCACTCCTCTTTTCAGTTCGCTGCAGCTAGCGACTGGAGCGAGCTGCAACAAAGAATAATTAATTCAAAGACTCAATCATGGACAGTCTTACTGACAGTTGTGGCTGCTTTGCGTGATGTATTGTTGTCTCTACCTTCTTGCCCTTTGTGCTGTTGTCTGTGATGTATTGTTGTCTCTGCCTTCTTGCCCTTTGTGCTGTTGTCTGGGCCCAATAATGTTTGTACCCTGTTTTGTGCTGCTACCATGTTGTGTTGCTACCATGCTGTTGTCATGTGTTGCTACCTTGCTATGTTGTTGTCTTTGGTCTTTCTTTATGTAGTGTTGTCTCTCTTGTCATGATGTGTGTTTTGTCCTATATATATATATATATATATATATATATATATATATATATATATATATATATATATATATATTTATTTATATTTTTATTTTTATTTTTATTTTTATTTATTTTTATTTAAATCCCAGCCGCCGTCCCCGCAGGAGGCCTTTTGGTAGGCCGTCATTGTAAATAAGAATTAGTTTTTTAACTGACTTGCCTAGTTAAATAAAGTTTAAAATAAATGTAAATTTAAAAAAATTGCGCGTCAGCCATCGAGAATTGAACCTTTGAGGTTATTGATCTTGGTCGCTCCTATTGGAGGCAGTATGACAGCGTTCCCTCAACGTAGTGTAGCTGTTACAATGTAGCCAAACGCAGTTGTATTCGAGTGACGAGTAGCACCAACATGATCCTACCTACATGTTCATTAGCAACAATGTTTAACTCCGCTGACACAGAAATAGGCTGCATTGTAACTAGCTACATTGTTATATGTGTCTTGTTAAAGTCTAACTTCTGTAACTTTTTGTGGCAGCAGTCAACTCGTTTCACCACTGCAAACTCTGCAAACTCTTTCTCTCTCTCTCTCTCTCTCTCTCTCGTCTCTCTCTCTCTCTCTCTCTCTCTCTTTCCCTGCTCTCTCTCTCTCTCTCTCTCTCTCTCTCTCTCTCTCTCTCTCTCTCTCTCTCTCTCTCTCTCTCTCTCTCTCTCTCTCTCTCTCTCTGTCTCTCTCTCTCTCTCTCTCTCTCTCTCTCTCTCTCTCTCTGTCTCTCTCTCGTCTCTCCTTAGCAGACATACAGTACAGTGAACAATATGTTTGGAACATCAAATCACAATAGAATCACAGTATCGAATCGCAATACATATCTTAATCAGCACCTGAGTATCGTAATCATATCGTATCGTGAGATCGCTGGCAATTCCCAGTCCTTCTATCCAGGGACTAGGGCTCCATTTGGGACGCAGGCCGTGAGTGCTGAGCAAAACATGACTGACAATGTATAAATGATAACGCAGTAACCAGGTGAAACAGATATGTACATGGCAGTGATGTCACAGTAGATAGAACCTCTGAGATATGCACATGGCAGTGATGTCACAGTAGATAGAATCTCTGAGATATGTACATGGCAGTGATGTCACAGTAGATAGAACCTCTGAGATATGTACATGGCAGTGATGTCACAGTAGATAGAACCTCTGAGATATGTACATGGCAGTGATGTCACAGTAGATAGAATCTCTGAGATATGCACATGGCAGTGATGTCACAGTAGATAGAACCTCTGAGATATGTACATGGCAGTGATGTCACAGTAGATAGAATCTCTGAGATATGCACATGGCAGTGATGTCACAGTAGATAGAATCTCTGAGATATGTACATGGCAGTGATGTCACAGTAGATAGAACCTCTGAGATATGCACATGGCAGTGATGTCACAGTAGATAGAATCTCTGAGATATGTACATGGCAGTGATGTCACAGTAGATAGAACCTCTGAGATATGTACATGGCAGTGATGTCACAGTAGATAGAACCTCTGAGATATGTACATGGCAGTGATGTCACAGTAGATAGAACCTCTGAGATATGTACATGGCAGTGATGTCACAGTAGATAGAACCTCTGAGATATGTACATGGCAGTGATGTCACAGTAGATAGAACCTCCTGAGGTAATGGGCCTTGGGAAGAGTGACTGTCACGTCCTGACCTTAGTTCCTTTTTTATGTCTCTATTTTAGGTTGGTCAGGGCGTGAGTCGGGGGGCATTCTATGTTTTGTTCTGTGTGTTATAGTTCTATGTGTTTGGCCTGGTATGATTCCCAATCAGAGGCAGCTGTCAATCGTTGTCTCTGATTGAGAACCATGCTTAGGTAGCCTGTTTTCCCACTATGGGTTGTGGGTGTTTTCTGTGTCTGTGTTTTCACCACACAGAACTGTTTCCATTTTCATTTCGTTCCTTCACTTTGTTATTTTGTATTTTTCGTTTTCTGATATAATAAATTTAACATGGACACTTAGCACGCCTGCATTTTGGTCCGATCCTTCCTACTCCTCATCAGACGAAGAAGTACGTTACAGTGACACACCAGACTAGTTACCTGCAAAAACAGCTAAGGGGCAGTAGTTTAAGGCTCCAATCACAGGAGGAGGGCGATTAAAAAAGTGAAAACAGTTCATCAAGGTGAATCGCCAAGTCACAGCACACACATGCAATCAATTAAGGGCAATCAGCAATCAATTCATAAGTCTCTCTGTATGTTTATTTTTAATTTCAAGTTTAATTAACCAGGTAGGCCAGTTGAGAACCAGTTCTCATTTACAACTGCAACCTGGCCCAAGATAAAGCAAAGCAGTGTGACACAAACAACAACACAGAGTTACACATGGAGTAAAACAAACATACAGTCAATAATAAAATAGAACATCTGTATGCAGTGTGTACAAATGAAGTAAATAGGCCAATAGCGACGAAGTAATTACAATTTAGCCATTTACACTGGAGTGATACATGTGCAGATGAGGATGTGCGAGTAGAAATACTGGTGTGTTAAAGAGCAGAAAAACAAAGGAATATGGGGAAGAAGCTACAGTTGAAGTCGGAAGTTTACATGCACTTTGGTTGGCGTCATTAAAACTCGTTCTTCAACCACTCCAAACATTTCTTGTCAACAAACTATAGTTTTGGCAAGTCGGTTAGGACATCTACTTTGTTCATGACACAAGTAATTTCTCCAACAATTGTTTACAGACAGATTATTTCACTTATAATTAACTGTATCACAATTCCAGTGGGTCAGAAGTTTACATACACTAAGTTGACTGTGCCTTTAAACAGCTTGGAAAATTCCAGAAAATTATGTCATGGCTTTAGAAGCTTCTGATAGGCTAATTGACATAATTTGAGTCAATTGGAGGTGTACCTGTGGATGTATTTCAAGGTCTACCTTGAAACTCAGTGCCTCTTTGGGAACTCAGTGCCCCATCATGGGAAAATCAAAATAAATCAGCCGAGAACTCAGAAAAATAATTGTAGACCTCCACAAGTCTGGCTCATCCTTGGGAGCAATTTCCAAACACCTGAAGGTACCACGTTCATCTGTACAAACAATAATACGCAAGTATAAACACCATGGGACCATGCAGCCGTCATACTGCTCAGGAAGGAGACGCGATCTGTCTCCTAGAGATGAATGTACTTCGGTGAGAGAGTGCAAATCAATCCCAGAACAACAGCAAAGGACCTTGTGAAGATGCTGGAGGAAACAGGTACAAAAGTATCTATATCCACAGTAAAACGAGTCCTATCGACATAACCTGAAAAGCCGCTAAGCAAGGAAGAATCCACTTCTCCAAAAACCACCTTTAAAAAGCCAGACTGCGGCTTGCAACTGCACATGGGGACAAAGACAAAAATAGAACTGTTTGGCCATAATGACCATCGTTATGTTTGGAGGAAAAAGGGGGAGGCTTGCAAGCCGAAGAACACCATCCCAACCGTGAAGCACAGGGGTGGCAGCCTCATGTTTTGGGGGTGCTTTGCTGCAGGAGGGACTGGTGCACTTCACAAAATAGATGACAACATGAGGAGGAAAATTAGGTGGATATATTGATGGCAACATCTCAAGACATCAGTCAGGAAGTTAAAGCTTGGTCACAAATGGGTCTTCCAAATGGACAATGACCCCAAGCATACTTCCAAAGTTGTGGAAAAATGGCTTAAGTACAACAAAGTCAAGGTATTGGAGCGGCCATCACAAAGCCCTGACCTCAATCATATAGAACATGTGTGGGCATAACTGAAAATCATGTGCGAGCAAGGAGGCCTACAAACCTGACTCAATTACACCAGCTCTGTCAGGAGGCCTACAAACCTGACTCAATTACACCAGCTCTGTCAGGAGCCCTACAAACCTGACTCAGTTACACCAGCTCTGTCAGGAGGCCTACAAACCTGACTCAATTACACCAGCTCTGTCAGGAGCCCTACAAACCTGACTCAGTTACACCAGCTCTGTCAGGAGGCCTACAAACCTGACTCAATTACACCAGCTCTGTCAGGAGCCTTACAAACCTGACTCAGTTACACCAGCTCTGTCAGGAGGCCTACAAACCTGACTCAATTACACCAGCTCTGTCAGGAGCCCTACAAACCTGACTCAATTACACCAGCTCTGTCAGGAGGCCTACAAACCTGACTCAATTACACCAGCTCTGTCAGGAGGCCTACAAACCTGACTCAATTACACCAGCTCTGTCAGGAGGCCTACAAACCTGACTCAATTACACCAGCTCTGTCAGGAGGCCTACAAACCTGACTCAATTACACCAGCTCTGTCAGGAGGAATGGGCCAAAATTCCCCACATTATTGTGGGAAGCTTGTGGAAGGCTACCTGAAACGTTTGACCCGAGTTAAACAATTTAAAGGCAATTTATACATGCTGGAGCGCGTGCTACGGGTGGGTGTTGCTATGGTGACCAGTGAGATATACCTGCTGGAGCGCGTGCTACGGGTGGGTGTTGCTATGGTGACCAGTGAGATATACCTGCTGGAGCGCGTGCTACGGGTGGGTGTTGCTATGGTGACCAGTGAGATATACCTGCTGGAGCGAATGCTACGGGTGGGTGTTGCTATGGTGACCAGTGAGATATACCTGCTGGAGCGCGTGCTACGGGTGGGTGTTGCTATGGTGACCAGTGAGATATACCTGCTGGAGCGAATGCTATGGGTGGGTGTTGCTATGGTGACCAGTGAGCTGAGATAAGGTGGAGCTTTACCTAGCAAAGACTATATATGACCTGGAGCCAGTGGGTTTGGAGACGAATTTGAAGCGAGCGAGGGCCAGCCAACGAGAGCATACAGGTCACAGTGGTGGGTAGCAAAACAGATGGCACTGTGATAGACTGCATCCAATTTGCTGAGTAGTGTTAGAGGCTATTTTGTAATTGATGTGGCCAAAGTCATTGATTGGTAGGATAGTCAGTTTTACGAGGATATGTTTGGCTGCGTGAGTGAAGGAGGCTTTGTTGCGAAATAGGAAGCCAATTCTATATTTAATTTTTGATTGGAGATGCTTAATATGAGTCTGGAAGGAGAGTTTACAGTCTAGCCAGACACCTAGATATTAGTAGTTGTCCACATATTCTAAGTCAGAACCGTCCAGAGTAGTGATGCTAGTCAGGCGGGCGGGTGCGGGCAGTGATCGATTGAAGAGCATGCACTTCGTATTGTTTGTGTCACATGACACACATGCAATCAATTAAGGGCAATCAGAAATCAATTAATAGGTCTCTCTTTATGCAGTGTTGTGATGTCTCTCTTGTCGTGATGTGAGTTTTGTCCTATATTTGTATTTTATTTTTTATTTTTTAATCCCAGGCCCCGTACCCGCAGGAGGCCTTTAGCCTTCCGGTAGGCCGTCATTATAAATAAGAATTTGTTCTTAACTGAATTTCCTAGTTAAATAAAGGTTAAATAAAAGTGTATGTCAATCATTGGCGAAAGCATGCATAGTTCAGTGAAAATTCTGTTAAAGTCCACCCTACGACATATGCTATCTCCTGACCTTAGAGTTTATAGTCCACCCTACGACATATGCTATCTCCTGACCTTAGAGCTTATAGTCCACCCTACGACATATGCTATCTCCTGACCTTAGAGTTTATAGTCCACCCTACGACATATGCTATCTCCTGACCTTAGAGCTTATAGTCCACCCTACGACATATGCTATCTCCTGCCCTTAGACCTTATAATCCACCCTACGACATATGCTATCTCCTGACCTTAGAGCTTATAGTCCACCCTACGACATATGCTATCTCCTGCCCTTAGACTTTATAATCCACCCTACGACATACGCTATCTCCTGACCTTAGACCTTATAATCCACCCTACGACATATGCTATCTCCTGCCCTTAGACGGTCAAACTCTCCTCCCACTACCAATTCACTCCCCCCTCCAATTCACCCCCCCATTCACCCCCATTCACCCCCCCCATTCACCCCCCCATTCACCCCCACACCCATTCCAGCTTCACCGCGTCATGTGATCTATTATTTCTTCTTCTCTGACAGCTCCGCCTCCGTCATGACATTCCGTCATGACATTACAGAGGTTCTGAATGGAGGCTGTGTTGGTGGGGTCCTCCCTGACAGACAACTTGGATCTCGTAGACTTGGATCTCGACCTCCGCGCCGTCGTCAACGACGTCCTCTCGTGACTCTCCACCACCTTCTTCCTGACGAGCTTCTGGATCCTCTTGTAGATGAGGTAGACCATCTCACAGATACAAATGAGGATGCAGACGGCTGAGGAGACCACCATGAAGATGGTGAAAATCTTCTTCTCGGTGGGACGGGAGATGAAGCAGTCGACGGTGTTGGGGCAGGGATCCAGGGAGCACTTGGAGAGACGAGGCATGTCATATCCCTCGTAGACGTAGTAGAGGATGTAGAGGAAGCTGCCGTCGAAGCCCGCCTTGAAGATCAGACTCGCCACGGGGAGGATGAGAGATAAATAAAGAATCGCCATTAAAACATCTTTAAAGAGACCACACAGGAAATATGGGTGTCCAGTTGACTAGTTAAAATAGTTTCATTCAGATCAATTCATTGAGAGGAGTTAAATTCCATTCGACTCATGTTGTTATAACCAGAAGTAGAGATTCAGTAGAATTAGATATCGAGAAAATACTATTTTTGTTATTTCACTTTTATTTAACCTGGTAGGCCAGTTGAGAACAAGTTCTCATTTGCAACTGCGACCTGGCCAAGATAAAGCATAGCAGTGCAACACAAACAACAACACAGAGTCACACATGGAATAAACATGGAATAAACAATAAACAAGTCAATGACACAGAAGGCAAAGAAAGAAGAGACCAGACAGGAAATACAGGTCAGACTCCTGTTGTAATAACCAGAAGTAGACATAGACACTATAGAAGAGACCAGATAGCAAATACAGGTCAGACTCCTGTTGTAATAACCAGAAGTAGACATAGACACTATAGAAGAGACCAGAGAGGAAATACAGGTCAGACTCCTGTTGTAATAATAAGAAGTAGACATAGACACTATAGAAGAGACCAGAAAGGAAATACAGGTCAGACTCCTGTTGTAATAACCAGAAGTAGACATAGACACTATAGAAGAGACCAGAGAGGAAATACAGGTCAGACTCCTGTTGTAATAACCAGAAGTAGACATAGACACTATAGAAGAGACCAGATAGGAAATACAGGTCAGACTCCTGTTGTAATAACCAGAAGTAGACATAGACACTATAGAAGAGACCAGAAAGGAAATACAGGTCAGACTCCTGTTGTAATAACCAGAAGTAGAGATTGAGCATAAATAGACATAGAGATTACACTATAGAAGAGACCAGATAGGAAATACAGGTCAGACTCCTGTTGTAATAACCAGAAGTAGACATAGACACTATAGAAGAGACCAGACAGCAAATACAGGCCAGACTCCTGTTGTAATAACCAGAAGTAGACATAGACACTATAGAAGAGACCAGATAGGAAATACAGGTCAGACTCCTGTTGTAATAACCAGAAGTAGACATAGACACTATAGAAGAGACCAGACAGCAAATACAGGTCAGACTCCTGTTGTAATAACCAGAAGTAGACATAGACACTATAGAAGAGACCAGACAGGAAATACAGGTCAGACTCCTGTTGTAATAACCAGAAGTAGACATAGACACTATAGAAGAGACCAGATAGGAAATACAGGTCAGACTCCTGTTGTAATAACCAGAAGTAGACATAGACACTATAGAAGAGACCAGACAGCAAATACAGGTCAGACTCCTGTTGTAATAACCAGAAGTAGACATAGACACTATAGAAGAGACCAGACAGGAAATACAGGTCAGACTCCTGTTGTAATAACCAGAAGTAGACATAGACACTATAGAAGAGACCAGAAAGGAAATACAGGTCAGACTCCTGTTGTAATAACCAGAAGTAGACATAGACACTATAGAAGAGACCAGACAGGAAATACAGGTCAGACTCCTGTTGTAATAACCAGAAGTAGACATAGACACTATAGAAGAGACCAGATAGGAAATACAGGTCAGACTCCTGTTGTAATAACCAGAAGTAGACATAGACACTATAGAAGAGACCAGATAGGAAATACAGGTTACAGCAATTATTTTTAGTTTCATTTAGTTGTATTCACAAGCATTTCGCTACACCCACAATAACATCTGCTAAATATGTGTATGTGACCAATACAATTTGATTTGATTTAGCAGGAGTTGCCATTTGACTCCTAAAATACTGTAGGCAGTGAAACGCCCTTTTTTATTCTCAGTGTTAAAGTAGCCTGTCATTTTGATAGTTTGTGCTGCATTAAAATAGGTTGTGGTCAAGTCTCCATGTAGAATGACATGTTAGCCTGTGTGTGCTTGTCCTCTCCTTGTTTCCTCTTCACTACATTTGAGGCCTGTCAGTGCATTGGTCGAAGGCTACCATTGAGCTTTAAATAGAACCTATACATTGACTCATATTGTAGGTACATAATCTCTGTCTCTCTCTCTTTCTCTCTCTCACTTTCTCTTTCAATCTCTGTCTCTCTCTTTCTCTGTCTCTCTTTTGTCTTTCACTCTCTGTCTCTTTCTTTTTCTGTCTCTCTCTTTCTCATTCTGTCTCTGTCTGTCTCTTTGTCTTTCATTCTCTGTCTCTCTCTTTGTCTTTCACTCTCTGTCTCTTTCTTTTTCTGTCTCTCTCTTTGTCTTTCATTCTCTGTCTCTCTCTTCCTCTTTCATTCTCTGTCTCTTTCTTTTTCTGTCTCTCTTTGTCTTTCATTCTCTGTTTCTTTCTTTGTCTTTCACTCTCTGTCTCTTTCTTTTTTCTGTCTCTCTCTTTCTCATTCTGTCTCTGTTTCTCTCTTTGTCTTTCTTTTTCTGTCTCTCTCTTTGTCTTTCTTTTTTTTCTGTCTCTCTCTTTGTCTTTCACTCTCTCTCTCTCTCTCTTTGTCTTTCACTCTCTGTCTCTTTCTTTTTCTGTCTCTCTCTTTCTCTGTCTCTCTCTTTCTCATTCTGTCTCTGTCTGTCTCTTTGTCTTTCATTCTCTCTCTCTCTTCCTCTTTCATTCTCTGTCTCTTTCTTTTTCTGTCTCTCTTTGGCTTTCATTCTCTGTCTCTCTCTTCCTCTTTCATTCTCTGTCTCTTTCTTTTTCTGTCTCTCTCTGTCTTTCATTCTCTGCCTCTTCCTCTTTCATTCTCTGTCTCTCTCTTCCTCTTTCATTCTCTGTCTCTTTCATTCTCTGTTTCTCATTCTCTGTCTCTCTCTCTTTGTCTTTCATTCTCTGTCTCTCTCTCTCTTTGTCTTTCATTCTCTGTCTCTCTCTTTGTCTTTCATTCTCTTTCTCTCTCTTTGTCTTTCATTCTCTGTCTCTTTCATTCTCTGTCTCTCTCTCTTCCTCTTTCATTCTCTGTCTCTTTCATTCTATGTTTCTCATTCTCTGTCTCTCTCT
Source organism: Oncorhynchus keta (assembly GCF_023373465.1). Lineage (NCBI taxonomy): Eukaryota > Metazoa > Chordata > Actinopteri > Salmoniformes > Salmonidae > Oncorhynchus > Oncorhynchus keta. The sequence goes on along the minus strand of NC_068440.1, from coordinate 46,622,359 downwards.
CTTTGTCTTTCATTCTCTTTCTCTTCCTCTTTCATTCTCTGTCTCTTTCATTCTCTGTTTCTCATTCTCTGTCTCTCTCTCTTTGTCTTTCATTCTCTGTCTCTCTCTTTGTCTTTCATTCTCTCTCTCTCTCTTTGTCTTTCATTCTCTTTCTCTTCCTCTTTCATTCTCTGTCTCTCTCTTTGTCTTTCATTCTCTGTCTCTCTCTTTGTCTTTCATTCTCTGTCTCTCTCTTTGTCTTTCATTCTCTGTCTCTCTCTTTGTCTTTCATTCTCTGTCTCTCTCTTTGTCTTTCATTCTCTGTCTCTCTCTTTGTCTTTCATTCTCTGTCTCTCTCTTTGTCTTTCATTCTCTGTCTCTCTCTTTGTGTTGTGGTGTTGTGTACAATATGTTAGTGTTGTCTGGTGTTGTGTACAGTATGTTAGTGTTGTCTGGTGTTGTGTACAGTATGTTAGTGTTGTCTGGTGTTCTGTACAGTATGTTAGTGTTGTCTGGTGTTGTCTGGTGGTGTTGTGTACAGTATGTTAGTGTTGTCTGGTGTTCTGTACAGTATGTTAGTGTTGTCTGGTGTTGTGTACAGTATGTTAGTGTTGTCTGGTGTTGTGTACAATATGTTAGTGTTGTCTGGTGTTGTGTACAGTATGTTAGTGTTGTCTGGTGTTGTGTACAGTATGTTAGTGTTGTCTGGTGTTCTGTACAGTATGTTAGTGTTGTCTGGTGTTCTGTACAGTATGTTAGTGTTGTCTGGTGTTGTCTGGTGGTGTTGTGTACAGTATGTTAGTGTTGTCTGGTGTTCTGTACAGTATGTTAGTGTTGTCTGGTGTTCTGTACAGTATGTTAGTGTTGTCTGGTGTTGTGTACAGTATGTTAGTGTTGTCTGGTGTTGTGTACAGTATGTTAGTGTTGTCTGGTGTTCTGTACAGTATGTTAGTGTTGTCTGGTGTTCTGTACAGTATGTTAGTGTTGTCTGGTGTTGTGTACAGTATGTTAGTGTTGTCTGGTGTTGTGTACAGTATGTTAGTGTTGTCTGGTGTTGTCTGGTGTTCTGTACAGTATGTTAGTGTTGTCTGGTGTTCTGTACAGTATGTTAGTGTTGTCTGGTGTTCTGTACAGTATGTTAGTGTTGTCTGGTGTTCTGTACAGTATGTTAGTGTTGTCTGGTGTTCTGTACAGTATGTTAGTGTTGTCTGGTGGTGTTCTGTACAGTATGTTAGTGTTGTCTGGTGTTGTGTACAGTATGTTAGTGTTGTCTGGTGTTGTGGTGTTGTGTACAGTATGTTAGTGTTGTCTGGTGTTGTGTACAGTATGTTAGTGTTGTCTGGTGTTGTGTACAGTATGTTAGTGTTGTCTGTGTGTTGTGTACAATATGTTAGTGTTGTCTGGTGTTGTGTACAGTATGTTAGTGTTGTCTGGTGTTGTGTACAGTATGTTAGTGTTGTCTGGTGTTCTGTACAGTATGTTAGTGTTGTCTGGTGGTGTGGTGTACAGTATGTTAGTGTTGTCTGGTGTTGTCTGGTGGTGTTCTGTACAGTATGTTAGTGTTGTCTGGTGTTCTGTACAGTATGTTAGTGTTGTCTGGTGTTGTGTACAGTATGTTAGTGTTGTCTGGTGTTCTGTACAGTATGTTAGTGTTGTCTGGTGTTGTGTACAGTATGTTAGTGTTGTCTGGGTGTTGTGTACAGTATGTTAGTGTTGTCTGGTGTTGTCTGGTGTTCTGTACAGTATGTTAGTGTTGTCTGGTGTTCTGTACAGTATGTTAGTGTTGTCTGGTGTTCTGTACAGTATGTTAGTGTTGTCTGGTGTTCTGTACAGTATGTTAGTGTTGTCTGGTGTTCTGTACAGTATGTTAGTGTTGTCTGGTGGTGTTCTGTACAGTATGTTAGTGTTGTCTGGTGTTGTGTACAGTATGTTAGTGTTGTCTGGTGTTGTGGTGTTGTGTACAGTATGTTAGTGTTGTCTGGTGTTGTGTACAGTATGTTAGTGTTGTCTGGTGTTGTGTACAGTATGTTAGTGTTGTCTGGTGGTGTTCTGTACAGTATGTTGGTGTTGTCTGGTGTTGTGGTGTTGTGTACAGTATGTTAGTGTTGTCTGGTGTTGTGTACAGTATGTTAGTGTTGTCTGGTGTTGTGTACAGTATGTTAGTGTTGTCTGGTGTTGTGTACAGTATGTTAGTGTTGTCTGGTGTTGTGTACAGTATGTTAGTGTTGTCTGGTGTTGTGTACAGTATGTTAGTGTTGTCTGGTGTTCTGTACAGTATGTTAGTGTTGTCTGGTGTTGTGTACAGTATGTTAGTGTTGTCTGATGTTGTGTACAGTATGTTAGTGTTGTCTGGTGTTCTGTACAGTATGTTAGTGTTGTCTGGTGTTGTGTACAGTATGTTAGTGTTGTCTGGTGTTCTGTACAGTATGTTAGTGTTGTCTGGTGTTGTGTACATTATGTTAGTGTTGTCTGATGTTGTGTACAGTATGTTAGTGTTGTCTGGTTTGTGTACAGTATGTTAGTGTTGTCTGGTGTTGTGTACAGTATGTTAGTGTTGTCTGGTGTTGTGTACAGTATGTTAGTGTTGTCTGGTGTTGTGTACAGTATGTTAGTGTTGTCTGATGTTGTGTACAGTATGTTAGTGTTGTCTGGTTTTGTGTACAGTATGTTAGTGTTGTCTGGTGTTGTGTACAGTATGTTAGTGTTGTCTGGTGTTGTGTACAGTATGTTGGTGTTGTCTGGTGTTGTGGTGTTCTGTACAGTATGTCAGTGTTGTCTGGTGTTCTGTACAGTATGTTAGTGTTGTCTGGTGTTGTGTACAGTATGTTAGTGTTGTCTGGTGGTTTTCTGTACAGTATGTTAGTGTTGTCCGGTGGTGTTCTGTACAGTATGTTAGTGTTGTCTGGTGTTCTGTACAGTATGTTAGTGTTGTCTGGTGTTCTGTACAGTATGTTAGTGTTGTCTGGTGTTCTGTACAGTATGTTAGTGTTGTCTGGTGTTCTGTACAGTATGTTAGTGTTGTCTGGTGTTCTGTACAGTATGTTAGTGTTGTCTGGTTTTGTGGTGTTGTGTACAGTATGTTAGTGTTGTCTGGTGTTCTGTACAGTATGTTAGTGTTGTCTGGTGTTCTGTACAGTATGTTAGTGTTGTCTGGTTTTGTGGTGTTGTGTACAGTATGTTAGTGTTGTCTGGTGTTCTGTACAGTTTGTTAGTGTTGTCTGGTGGTGTTCTGTACAGTATGTTAGTGTTGTCTGGTGTTGTGTACAGTATGTTAGTGTTGTCTGGTGTTGTGGTGTACAGTATGTTAGTGTTGTCTGGTGTTCTCTGGTGTTGTGTACAGTATGTTAGTGTTGTCTGGTGTTCTGTACAGTATGTTAGTGTTGTCTGGTGGTGTTGTGTACAGTATGTTAGTGTTGTCTGGTGTTGTCTGGTGTTGTGTACAGTATGCTAGTGTTGTCTGGTGTTGTGTACAGTATGTTAGTGTTGTCTGGTGTTGTGTACAGTATGTTAGTGTTGTCTGGTGTTGTGTACAGTATGTTAGTGTTGTCTGGTGGTGTTCTGTACAGTATGTTAGTGTTGTCTGGTGTTGTCTGGTGTTGTGTACAGTATGTTAGTGTTGTCTGGTGTTGTGTACAGTATGTTAGTGTTGTCTGGTGTTGTGTACAGTATGTTAGTGTTGTCTGGTGGTGTTCTGTACAGTATGTTAGTGTTGTCTGGTGTTGTCTGGTGTTCTGTACAGTATGTTAGTGTTGTCTGGTGTTGTCTGGTGTTCTGTACAGTATGTTAGTGTTGTCTGGTGTTGTGGTGTTCTGTACAGTATGTTAGTGTTGTCTGGTGTTGTCTGGTGTTCTGTACAGTATGTTAGTGTTGTCTGGTGTTGTGGTGTTCTGTACAGTATGTTAGTGTTGTCTGGTGTTGTCTGGTGTTCTGTACAGTATGTTAGTGTTGTCTGGTGTTGTGGTGTTGTGTACAGTATGTTAGTGTTGTCTGGTGTTGTGTACAGTATGTTAGTGTTGTCTGGTGTTGTGTACAGTATGTTAGTGTTGTCTGGTGTTGTGTACAGTATGTTAGTGTTGTCTGGTGTTGTGTACAGTATGTTAGTGTTGTCTGGTGTTGTGTACAGTATGTTAGTGTTGTCTGGTGTTCTGTACAGTATGTTAGTGTTGTCTGGTGTTGTGTACAGTATGTTAGTGTTGTCTGATGTTGTGTACAGTATGTTAGTGTTGTCTGGTGTTCTGTACAGTATGTTAGTGTTGTCTGGTGTTGTGTACAGTATGTTAGTGTTGTCTGGTGTTCTGTACAGTATGTTAGTGTTGTCTGGTGTTGTGTACATTATGTTAGTGTTGTCTGATGTTGTGTACAGTATGTTAGTGTTGTCTGGTTTTGTGTACAGTATGTTAGTGTTGTCTGGTGTTGTGTACAGTATGTTAGTGTTGTCTGGTGTTGTGTACAGTATGTTAGTGTTGTCTGGTGTTGTGTACAGTATGTTAGTGTTGTCTGATGTTGTGTACAGTATGTTAGTGTTGTCTGGTTTTGTGTACAGTATGTTAGTGTTGTCTGGTGTTGTGTACAGTATGTTAGTGTTGTCTGGTGTTGTGTACAGTATGTTGGTGTTGTCTGGTGTTGTGGTGTTCTGTACAGTATGTCAGTGTTGTCTGGTGTTCTGTACAGTATGTTAGTGTTGTCTGGTGTTGTGTACAGTATGTTAGTGTTGTCTGGTGGTTTTCTGTACAGTATGTTAGTGTTGTCCGGTGGTGTTCTGTACAGTATGTTAGTGTTGTCTGGTGTTCTGTACAGTATGTTAGTGTTGTCTGGTGTTCTGTACAGTATGTTAGTGTTGTCTGGTGTTCTGTACAGTATGTTAGTGTTGTCTGGTGTTCTGTACAGTATGTTAGTGTTGTCTGGTGTTCTGTACAGTATGTTAGTGTTGTCTGGTTTTGTGGTGTTGTGTACAGTATGTTAGTGTTGTCTGGTGTTCTGTACAGTATGTTAGTGTTGTCTGGTGTTCTGTACAGTATGTTAGTGTTGTCTGGTTTGTGGTGTTGTGTACAGTATGTTAGTGTTGTCTGGTGTTCTGTACAGTTTGTTAGTGTTGTCTGGTGGTGTTCTGTACAGTATGTTAGTGTTGTCTGGTGTTGTGTACAGTATGTTAGTGTTGTCTGGTGTTGTGGTGTACAGTATGTTAGTGTTGCCTGGTGTTCTCTGGTGTTGTGTACAGTATGTTAGTGTTGTCTGGTGTTCTGTACAGTATGTTAGTGTTGTCTGGTGGTGTTGTGTACAGTATGTTAGTGTTGTCTGGTGTTGTCTGGTGTTGTGTACAGTATGTTAGTGTTGTCTGGTGTTGTGTACAGTATGTTGGTGTTGTCTGGTGTTGTGGTGTTCTGTACAGTATGTCAGTGTTGTCTGGTGTTCTGTACAGTATGTTAGTGTTGTCTGGTGTTGTGTACAGTATGTTAGTGTTGTCTGGTGGTTTTCTGTACAGTATGTTAGTGTTGTCCGGTGGTGTTCTGTACAGTATGTTAGTGTTGTCTGGTGTTCTGTACAGTATGTTAGTGTTGTCTGGTGTTCTGTACAGTATGTTAGTGTTGTCTGGTGTTCTGTACAGTATGTTAGTGTTGTCTGGTGTTCTGTACAGTATGTTAGTGTTGTCTGGTGTTCTGTACAGTATGTTAGTGTTGTCTGGTTTGTGGTGTTGTGTACAGTATGTTAGTGTTGTCTGGTGTTCTGTACAGTATGTTAGTGTTGTCTGGTGTTGTGTACAGTATGTTAGTGTTGTCTGGTGTTGTGTACAGTATGTTAGTGTTGTCTGGTGTTGTGTACAGTATGTTAGTGTTGTCTGGTGTTCTGTACAGTATGTTAGTGTTGTCTGGTGTTGTGTACAGTATGTTAGTGTTGTCTGATGTTGTGTACAGTATGTTAGTGTTGTCTGGTGTTCTGTACAGTATGTTAGTGTTGTCTGGTGTTGTGTACAGTATGTTAGTGTTGTCTGGTGTTCTGTACAGTATGTTAGTGTTGTCTGGTGTTGTGTACATTATGTTAGTGTTGTCTGATGTTGTGTACAGTATGTTAGTGTTGTCTGGTTTTGTGTACAGTATGTTAGTGTTGTCTGGTGTTGTGTACAGTATGTTAGTGTTGTCTGGTGTTGTGTACAGTATGTTAGTGTTGTCTGGTGTTGTGTACAGTATGTTAGTGTTGTCTGATGTTGTGTACAGTATGTTAGTGTTGTCTGGTTTTGTGTACAGTATGTTAGTGTTGTCTGGTGTTGTGTACAGTATGTTAGTGTTGTCTGGTGTTGTGTACAGTATGTTGGTGTTGTCTGGTGTTGTGGTGTTCTGTACAGTATGTCAGTGTTGTCTGGTGTTCTGTACAGTATGTTAGTGTTGTCTGGTGTTGTGTACAGTATGTTAGTGTTGTCTGGTGGTTTTCTGTACAGTATGTTAGTGTTGTCCGGTGGTGTTCTGTACAGTATGTTAGTGTTGTCTGGTGTTCTGTACAGTATGTTAGTGTTGTCTGGTGTTCTGTACAGTATGTTAGTGTTGTCTGGTGTTCTGTACAGTATGTTAGTGTTGTCTGGTGTTCTGTACAGTATGTTAGTGTTGTCTGGTGTTCTGTACAGTATGTTAGTGTTGTCTGGTTTTGTGGTGTTGTGTACAGTATGTTAGTGTTGTCTGGTGTTCTGTACAGTATGTTAGTGTTGTCTGGTGTTCTGTACAGTATGTTAGTGTTGTCTGGTTTTGTGGTGTTGTGTACAGTATGTTAGTGTTGTCTGGTGTTCTGTACAGTTTGTTAGTGTTGTCTGGTGGTGTTCTGTACAGTATGTTAGTGTTGTCTGGTGTTGTGTACAGTATGTTAGTGTTGTCTGGTGTTGTGGTGTACAGTATGTTAGTGTTGCCTGGTGTTCTCTGGTGTTGTGTACAGTATGTTAGTGTTGTCTGGTGTTCTGTACAGTATGTTAGTGTTGTCTGGTGGTGTTGTGTACAGTATGTTAGTGTTGTCTGGTGTTGTCTGGTGTTGTGTACAGTATGCTAGTGTTGTCTGGTGTTGTGTACAGTATGTTAGTGTTGTCTGGTGTTGTGTACAGTATGTTAGTGTTGTCTGGTGTTGTGTACAGTATGTTAGTGTTGTCTGGTGGTGTTCTGTACAGTATGTTAGTGTTGTCTGGTGTTGTCTGGTGTTGTGTACAGTATGTTAGTGTTGTCTGGTGTTGTGTACAGTATGTTAGTGTTGTCTGGTGTTGTGTACAGTATGTTAGTGTTGTCTGGTGGTGTTCTGTACAGTATGTTAGTGTTGTCTGGTGTTGTCTGGTGTTCTGTACAGTATGTTAGTGTTGTCTGGTGTTGTCTGGTGTTCTGTACAGTATGTTAGTGTTGTCTGGTGTTGTGGTGTTCTGTACAGTATGTTAGTGTTGTCTGGTGTTGTCTGGTGTTCTGTACAGTATGTTAGTGTTGTCTGGTGTTGTGGTGTTCTGTACAGTATGTTAGTGTTGTCTGGTGTTGTCTGGTGTTCTGTACAGTATGTTAGTGTTGTCTGGTGTTGTGGTGTTCTGTACAGTATGTTAGTGTTGTCTGGTGTTGTCTGGTGTTCTGTACAGTATGTTAGTGTTGTCTGGTGTTGTGTACAGTATGTTAGTGTTGTCTGGTGGTGTTGTGTACAGTATGTTAGTGTTGTCTGGTGTTGTCTGGTGGTTTTCTGTACAGTATGTTAGTGTTGTCTAGTGGTGTTGTGTACAGTATGTTAGTGTTGTCTGGTGGTGTTCTGTACAGTATGTTAGTGTTGTCTGGTGTTGTGGTTTTGTGTACAGTATGTTAGTGTTGTCTGGTGTTCTCTGGTGTTGTGTACAGTATGTTAGTGTTGTCTGGTGGTGTTGTGTACAGTATGTTAGTGTTGTCTGGTGTTCTGTACAGTATGTTAGTGTTGTCTGGTGGTGTTGTGTACAGTATGTTAGTGTTGTCTGGTGTTCTGTACAGTATGTTAGTGTTGTCTGGTGTTGTGGTGTTCTGTACAGTATGTTAGTGTTGTCTGGTGTTGTGTACAGTATGTTAGTGTTGTCTGGTGGTGTTGTGTACAGTATGTTAGTGTTGTCTGGTGTTCTGTACAGTATGTTAGTGTTGTCTGGTTTTGTTTACAGTATGTTAGTGTTGTCTGGTGTTATGGTTTTGTGTACAGTATGTTAGTGTTGTCTGGTGTTGTGTACAGTATGTTAGTGTTGTCTGATGTTGTGTACAGTATGTTAGTGTTGTCTGGTGTTCTGTACAGTATGTTAGTGTTGTCTGGTGTTGTGTACAGTATGTTAGTGTTGTCTGGTGTTGTGGTGTTCTGTACAGTATGTTAGTGTTGTCTGGTGTTGTGTACAGTATGTTGGTGTTGTCTGGTGTTGTGGTGTTCTGTACAGTATGTTAGTGTTGTCTGGTGTTGTGTACATTATGTTAGTGTTGTCTGGTGTTCTGTACAGTATGTTAGTGTTGTCTGGTGTTGTGTACAGTATGTTAGTGTTGTCTGGTGGTGTTCTGTACAGTATGTTAGTGTTGTCTGGTGTTCTGTACAGTATGTTAGTGTTGTCTGGTGTTCTGTACAGTATGTTAGTGTTGTCTGGTGTTCTGTACAGTATGTTAGTGTTGTCTGGTTTGTGGTGTTGTGTACAGTATGTTAGTGTTGTCTGGTGTTCTGTACAGTATGTTAGTGTTGTCTGGTGTTGTGGTGTTCTATACAGTATGTTAGTGTTGTCTGGTGTTGTGTACAGTATGTTAGTGTTGTCTGGTGTTGTGGTGTTGTGTACAGTATGTTAGTGTTGTCTGGTGTTCTGTACAGTATGTTAGTGTTGTCTGGTGGTGTTCTGTACAGTCTGTTAGTGTTGTCTGGTGTTGTGTACAGTATGTTAGTGTTGTCTGGTGTTGTGTACAGTATGTTAGTGTTGTCTGGTGGTGTTCTGTACAGTATGTTAGTGTTGTCTGGTGTTGTGTACAGTATGTTAGTGTTGTCTGGTGTTGTCTGGTGTTGTGTACAGTATGTTCGTGTTGTCTGGTGTTCTGTACAGTATGTTAGTGTTGTCTGGTGTTGTGTACAGTATGTTAGTGTTGTCTGATGTTGTGTACAGTATGTTAGTGTTGTCTGGTGGTGTTCTGCACAGTATGTTAGTGTTGTCTGGTGTTGTGTACAGTATGTTAGTGTTGTCTGGTGTTGTGGTGTTCTGTACAGTATGTTAGTGTTGTCTGGTGTTGTCTGGTGTTCTGTACAGTATGTTAGTGTTGTCTGGTGGTGTTGTGTACAGTATGTTAGTGTTGTCTGGTGTTGTGTACAGTATGTTAGTGTTGTCTGGTGTTCTCTGGTGTTGTGTACAGTATGTTAGTGTTGTCTGGTGGTGTTCTGTACAGTATGTTAGTGTTGTCTGGTGTTGTGGTGTTCTGTACAGTATGTTAGTGTTGTCTGGTGTTGTGTACAGTATGTTAGTGTTGTCTGGTGTTGTGGTGTTCTGTACAGTATGTTAGTGTTGTCTGGCGGTGTTCTGTACAGTATGTTAGTGTTGTCTGGTGTTGTGGTGTTGTGTACAGTATGTTAGTGTTGTCTGGTGGTGTTGTGTACAGTATGTTAGTGTTGTCTGGTGTTGTGTACAGTATGTTAGTGTTGTCTGGTGGTGTTGTGTACAGTATGTTAGTGTTGTCTGGTGTTGTGTACAGTATGTTAGTGTTGTCTGGTGTTCTGTACAGTATGTTAGTGTTGTCTGGTGTTGTGTACAGTATGTTAGTGTTGTCTGGTGTTGTGTACAGTATGTTAGTGTTGTCTGGTGGTGTTGTGTACAGTATGTTAGTGTTGTCTGGTGTTGTGTACAGTATGTTAGTGTTGTCTGGTGGTGTTGTGTACAGTATGTTAGTGTTGTCTGGTGGTTTTCTGTACAGTATGTTAGTGTTGTCTGGTGGTGTTGTGTACAGTATGTTAGTGTTGTCTGGTGTTGTCTGGTGGTTTTCTGTACAGTATGTTAGTGTTGTCTGGTGGTTTTCTGTACAGTATGTTAGTGTTGTCTGGTGTTGTGGTTTTGTGTACAGTATGTTAGTGTTGTCTGGTGTTCTCTGGTGTTGTGTACAGTATGTTAGTGTTGTCTGGTGTTGTGGTGTTCTGTACAGTATGTTAGTGTTGTCTGGTGTTGTGTACAGTATGTTAGTGTTGTCTGGTGGTGTTGTGTACAGTATGTTAGTGTTGTCTGGTGTTGTGGTTTTGTGTACAGTATGTTAGTGTTGTCTGGTGTTGTGTACAGTATGTTAGTGTTGTCTGGTGGTGTTGTGTACAGTATATTAGTGTTGTCTGGTGTTGTGGTTTTGTGTACAGTATGTTAGTGTTGTCTGGTGTTGTGTACAGTATGTTAGTGTTGTCTGGTGTTGTGTACAGTATGTTAGTGTTGTCTGGTGGTGTTCTGTACAGTATGTTAGTGTTGTCTGGTGTTCTGTACAGTATGTTAGTGTTGTCTGGTGTTGTGTACAGTATGTTGGTGTTGTCTGGTGTTGTCTGGTGTTCTGTACAGTATGTTAGTGTTGTCTGGTGGTGTTCTGTACAGTATGTTAGTGTTGTCTGGTGTTCTGTACAGTATGTTAGTGGTGTCTGGTTTTGTGTACAGTATGTTAGTGTTGTCTGGTGTTGTGTACAGTATGTTAGTGTTGTCTGGTGTTGTCTGGTGTTGTCTGGTGTTGTGGTGTTCTGTACAGTATGTTAGTGTTGTCTGGTGTTGTGTACAGTATGTTAGTGTTGTCTGGTTTTGTGTACAGTATGTTAGTGTTGTCTGGTGTTGTGTACAGTATGTTAGTGTTGTCTGGTGTTGTGTACAGTATGTTAGTGTTGTCTGGTGTTGTGTACAGTATGTTAGTGTTGTCTGGTGGTGTGTACAGTATGTTAGTGTTGTCTGGTGGTGTGTACAGTATGTTAGTGTTGTCTGGTGTTGTGTACAGTATGCTAGTATCTCACCAGATAGGTCCACCACAGGCCTCCTCTCTTCTTCCCTGGATTAGCGTACAAATGCGACCCTTCATGCATTGCGGAGTACTTGGAATCCTTCTCCTCACGCAACGTGACGTGCGCCACAACCATCAGAGATGGACAGGTGACGAAGATGAGCTGCAGGGCCCACAGGCGGATGTGTGAGATGGGGAAGATGTGGTCGTAACAGACGTTGACGCAGCCTGGCTGGGCCGTGTTACAGACAAAGTCCTTACTCTCGTCTCCCCAGACGCGCTGAGCCGCCACCACAAACACCAAGAAGCGGAACACGAAGACCATGGAGAGCCAGACACGTCCGAACACCGTGGAGTATTTATTCACCCCGCTGAGGAGGGACTGCAGCCCACCCCAGTTCATCTTGGAGGAGGAGGAGGAGGAGGAGGAGGAGGAGGAAGAGGTGGAGGAGGAGGAGGAGGAGGAAGAGGTGGAGGGATGGGGTAGGGGGTCGAAAACCAGTCACTGAAAATCAGAAGAAAGAATGGACAGGGTTTCATGGTTTATTATTGTCATGCTGCAAGGTCTCTTCTTCTTTATATCTCACAGAAATAACAGTAAATACTCAACGGACTAGAGTGTGTGATGCTGTACAAGACTCTCACTTAACACTGTCTCTGATGTCATCATTGGCGCACACAGCACAGCCCACCAAGGGAACAGCATGGGAGCATCATTTACCCACAACCCATCCTCCCCCAGCTGATCACTATTCCTTCTGATTTAGTTTTTAATTATCCCCTTATTTGACCCTCATGACAACCAGAAGAAAACTTATTATATTTAACATAAATTCATGCTTGCTGTTTGGGGTTTTAGGCTGGGTTTCTGTACAGCACTTTGAGATATCAGCTGATGTACGAAGGGCTATATAAATAAAATTTGATTGATTGATATAATAAGTTTTCTTCTGGTTGATTGATTGATTGATTTAGTAGGATATTTGACTTTACGTTTGCTTATATTACAATGGCCTATCATCGTACAATATAATATGAATTGTAGGACGTATAGTATTCTACGTTTGATTGTTTAAGTATGATATATTACGGTCAATTGCTTTAGTATTATATGCTATGTTAGACTAAGGGTTAGGGCTAGGTTTAGGGGAAGAGTTAGCTAACATGCTAAATAGTTGCAAAGTAGCTAAAAAGTAGTAAGTATTTAGTAAATTTGCTGATTAGCTAAAATGTTTAAGTTACTCATGATGAGATTCAAACATGCAAACTTTGCCTTAGAGGGATAACCTTTATCTACTTCCTCATAGTCAGATGAACTTGTAGATGTTATGGTGTCTGTGTCCAGTATGAAGGAAGTCAGAGGTAGCTTTAGAGCCAATGCTAACTAACGTTAGCACAATGACTGTGAAGTCATGCTAATAGGTACCCATAGACTTAGTAGATCGCCATAAATGGTGTTCGAACACTAATATACTGTGTATATATATACAGTGGCAAGAAAAAGTATGTGAAACCTTTGGAATTACCTGGATTTATGCGTAAATTGGTCTTAATGACTGATCTTCATCTAAATCACAACAATAGACAAACACAGTCAGCTTAAACTAATAACACACAAACAATGATACGCTTTCATGTCTTATTGAGCACACTGTGTAAACATTCACAGTGCAGGGTGGGAAAACTATGTGAACCCTTGGATTTGATAACTGGTTGACCCTCCTTTGGCAGCAATAACCTCAACCACAAACGTTTTCTTCAGTTGCGGATCAGACCTGCACAACGGTCAGGAGGAATTTTGGACCGTTCCTCTTACGAAACTGTTTCTGTTCAGCAATATTCTTTGGATTACTTGTGTGAAAACGCTCTCGAGGTCATGCCACAGCCTCTCAATCAGGTTGAGGTCAGGACTCGGACTGGGCCTCTCCAGAAGGTGTATTTTATTCTGTTGAAGCCATTCTGTTGTTGATTTTATTCTGTGTTTTGGGTTGTTGTCCTGTTGCATTACCCAACTTCTGTTTAGCTTTAATTGGAGGACCGATAGCCTTAAATTCTCCTGCAAAATGTCGATTATAGCAAGCTCTCCAGGCCCTTATGCAGCAAAGCAGCCCCCAAACCATGATGCCCCTTCCACCGCACTTTACCGTTGGGAGGTTTGGATGTTGGTGTGCTGTGCCTTTATTTCTCCACACAACTCAGCTGTAGTTTCATCTGTCCACAGAATATGTTGCCAGAAGAAGCGCTGTGGAACATCCAGGTGCAATTCGCGAACTTCAGACGTGGAGCAATGTTTTTTTTTTTTGACAGCGGTGGCTTCTTCCGTGGTGTCCTCCCAGGTTTCCCTCAAATCAGGGTTTAGACCTGGGACATCAATTAATGATCAGGTAGAACAGAAAATCAGCAGTACTCCAGACCTCATAGGGTCAGAGTTGAGTACTCGTGCCCTATGTAGTGCTCTACTTTTCACAGGTCCAATATGTAGGATAGAGCACCATTTGGGACTCATTACACATCAGCACAGTTTAAAAACTTTTAACTAGGCAACATATTCTTATTTTCAACGACGGCCTACCCCAGCCAAACCCTCCCCTAACCCGGACGACGCTGGGCCAACCAGAGTCCCCCTATAGGATTCCCGATCACGGCCAGTTGTGATACAGCCCAGGATCAAACCTAGGTCTGTAGTGACTTGTCTAGCACGGAGATGCAGTGCCTTAGACCGCTGCGCCACTCGTGTGTGAGTCATCCTCTGGACGCACCCTACTCTGTTAGACGGATGTGTGGTGTGGTGTGTTGTTCACACCTGTGTGTGTGATTGTGTTTGCCTGTGTGTGTGTGTGTGTGTGTTTAATGTGTGTGTGTGTTTGTGTTTGTGTGTGTGTGTGTGTGTGTGTGTGTGTGTGTGTGTGTGTGTGTGTGTGTGTGTGTGTGTGTGTGTGTGTGTGTGTGTGTGTGTGTGTGTGTGTGTGTGTGGTGTGGTGTGGTGTGGTGTGGTGTGTGTGTGTGGTGTGGTGTGGGTGTGGTGTGGTGTGGTGTGGTGTGGTGTGGTGTGGTGTGTGTGTGTGTGCTCAGCCAGCCATAGTCATTCCTTTATGCCATCTGCTCTCTGTTCATCAGGGCGGTTAGTGAGGTCGGGGTCATTTGATTGAGGAATACACAGATGGAGCCAAATGGGACCATGGGAACTGGAACTGAGCCACACTCATAACCATATACCATGGGAACCTGACTGGGACTGACTGAGACAGAGAGGGAGGGGAAGGAAGTCTAACTGTGCCAAAATAACAACAACCTGTAGATTCAATTGTCTGAAAGAGCAAAAAGGGCAGTGGAGAGAAACTGTTACACAGTTTGTCAGAGGAGTGTGTTTGTGTGTGCAAATGTGCTTGCTTGTGAGTGTTTGTGTGTGGGTGTGCCCTTTCTACTTAAAAGTGAAAATGCAATGCTGCTTTCAGTCTGAGTATGAAAGCCATCCTGTGTGTGTCCCTGTATTTTTCTTGGACAACTAGTTTCCACATAGGATGGCTTTCATACTCAGACTGAAAGCAGCATTGCATTTTCACTTTTAAATTCCTCTAGGGTGGGGAGCAGCATTGGGAATTTTGGATGAAAAGCGTGCCCAAATTAAACTGCCTGCTACTCAGCCAAAAAGCTAGAACATGCATGTAATTAGTGGATTTGGATAGTAAACACTCTGAAGTTTCTATATGGCAGGCAGAAACCTGAGAAGCAATCCAACCAGGAGGGGGAAATCTGAGGTTTGTAGTTTTTCAACTCTTGGCCTATCAAACACACAGTGTCTATGGGGTCATATTGCACTTCCTAAGGCTTCCACTAGATGTCAACAGTCTTTAGAACCTTGTTTGCTGCTTCTGCTGTAAAGTGGGGGAGAATGAGGGGGGAATGAGTCAGAGGTCTTCCAGAGAGCCACAAGCTCAGTCTCGCTTGTTCACGTGAGAGTGAGCTCTGTTCCATTGCTTTTCTACAGACAAAGGAATTCTCCGGTTGGAACATTATTGAAGATTTATGCTAAAAACATCCTAAAGATTGATTCTATACATCGTTTGACATGTTTCTACAGACTGAAACATAACTTTTCTTCTGCACCTAGTGATCGCGCCTCATGAATTTTGATTAATGGGATAAACGCGCTAACAAAAATAAGGTATTTGGACATAAATGATGGACATTATTGAACAAAACAATAATTTATTGTGCAACTGGGATTCCTGGGAGT
This sequence comes from Oncorhynchus keta, assembly GCF_023373465.1. Lineage (NCBI taxonomy): Eukaryota > Metazoa > Chordata > Actinopteri > Salmoniformes > Salmonidae > Oncorhynchus > Oncorhynchus keta. Next base: position 46,607,206 of record NC_068440.1, on the reverse strand, counting down.
GCATTCTGATGAAGATCATCAAAGGTAAGTGAATAGTTAAAATGCTATTTCTGACTTCTGTTGACTCCACAACATGGTGGATATCTGTTTGGGTTGTTTTTGGTCTCTGAGCGCCGTACTCAGACTTTTGCATGGTGCGCTTTTTCTGTAAAGTTGTTTGGAAATCTTATACAGCGGTTGCAGTGGATCTAAAATTCCATGCATAACAGGTGTATCTTTTAGCAATAATTATTATGAGTATTTCTGTAAATTGATGTGGCTCTCTGCAAAATCACCGGATGTTTTGGAACATAACGCGTCAATGTAAACTCAGATTGTTTTATATAAATATGAACTTTACCGAACAAAACATACATGTATTGTGTAACATGAGTGTCATCTGATGAAGATCATCAAAGGTTAGTGATTAATTTTATCTATATTTTCTGCTTTTTTGTGACTCCTGTCTTTGGCTGGAAAAATGGCTGTTATTCTGTGACTAGGTACTGACCGAACATAATAGTTTCGTCGTAAAAAGCCTTTTGAAACTGGACACTGTGGCTGGATTTACAACAAGTCTATCTTTAAAGTGGTGTAAAATACATGTATGTTTGAGGAATTGTAATTATGTGATTCATGTATTTTGAATTTGGCTGCAGTTTCATTGGCTGTTGGCGAGGTGGGACGCTACAGTCCCACACACCCCAGAGAGGTTTTAAGTAGAAGGGCACACACACACACTCACAAACACTCACTTTAATTTGACATCGATACTAACATAGCAGGTTATCATACACCTAGGTGTGCATGCACACAAATCTATTTCCTGCAGTCTGGAAGCTTGACGGATCTCTATTGAATGATGCATCCCGATTGGCCAGGGCCCATTTGGGAAGCAGTCAAAACTTTTACGTAACGATCTCATTCTTGTCAATCACCTGACAAGAAACACGTTGTGTCATCTAACATGTAGTCCCACCACCGCCGTCATCCCCCCTCTTCAAAAGGGGGTGACACTCTAGACCCAAACTGTTACAGACTCCTATCAATCCTGCCCTGCCTTTCTAAAGTCTTAGAATGCCAAGTTAACAAACAGAAAAACATCCTGTGGCGTTCTGAAATAGCATCTGCACCCTCTCTTCTAAAATTATCCCACCGCAATTGTTGCAACCCCTATTACTAGCCTGTTCAATCTCTCTTTTTTGTGTCGTTTGAAATACCCAAAGATTGAAAGCTGCCGCGGTCATCCACCTCTTCAAAGGTGCACTCTAGACCCAAACTGTTATAGACCTATATCTATCCTACCCTGCCTTTCTAAAGTCTTTGAAAGCCAAGTTAATAAACAGATCACCGACCATTTCAAATCCCACTGTGCTTTCTCCGCTATGCAATCTGGTTTCCGAGCTGGTCAAGGGTGCACCTCAGCCACGCTCAAGGTCCTAACCGATATCATAGCTACCATCGAGAAAAGACAGTACTGTGCAGCCATCTTCATCGACCTGGCCAAGTCTTTCGACTCTGTCAATTACCGCATTCTTATCGGCAGACTCAATAGCCTTGGTTTCTCAAATGAGTGCCTCGCCTGGTCACCAACGACTTCTCAGACAGAGTTCAGTGTGTCAAATCGGCCTGATGTCCGGAATTCTGGCAGTCTCTATGGGGGTGCTACAGGGTTCAATTCTCGGACCGCACCTTTTCTCTGTATATATCAATGATGTTGCTCTAGCTACTGGTGATTCTCTGATCCACCACTACGCAGACGCCACCATTGTGTATACATCTGGCCCTTCCTTGGACACTGTGTTAAAACTTCTTATGACTGGGGGGCACTATTTCAGTATTGAGTAGCTTGGATGAATAAGGTTCCCAAAGTAAACGGCCTGCTCCTCAGTCTCATTTGCTAATATATGCATGTTATTATTAGTATTGTATAGAAAACACTCTGAAGTTTCTAAAACTGTTTGAATGATGTCTGTGAGTATAACAGAACTCAAATGGCAGGCAAAAACCTGAGGAGAAGTAAAAACAGGAAGTGAGAAATCTGAGGCTGGTATGTACTCAACACAGTTCCCATTGAAACCGCTTAAGATATTAACTCCCTAATCTTACCTCATTTGCACACACTGTATATATTTTTTCTATTGTGTTATTGACTGTATGGTTTGTTTATTCCATGTGTAATTCTGTGTTGTTTTTGTCGCACTACTTTGCTTTATCTTGGTAAGGTCGCAGTTGTAAATGAGAACTTGTTGTCAACTGGCCTACCTGGTTAAATAAAGGTGAAATAAAATAATATGTATATATACAGTTGAAGTCGGAGGTTTACCTTAGCCAAATACATTTAAACTCAGTTTTTCACAATTCCTGACATTTAATCCTAGTAAAAATTCCCTGTCTTAGGTCAGATAGGATCACAACTTTATTTTAAGAATGTGAAATGTCAGAATAATAGTAGAGAGAATTATTTATTTCAGCTTTTATTTCTTTCATCACATTCCCAGTGGGTCAGGAGTTCACATCCACTCAGTTAGTATTTGATAGCATGGGACTTGGGTCAAACATTTTGGGTAGCCTTCCACAAGCTTCCTACAATAAGTTGGGTGAATTTTGGTCCATTCCTCCTGACAGAGCTCGTGTAACTGAATCAGGTTTGTAGGCCTCCTTGCTCGCAATACGCTTTTTCAGTTCTGCCAGCACATTTTCTATAAGATTGAGGACAGGGCTTTGTGATGGCCGCTCCAATACCTTGACTTTGTTGTCCTTAAGCCATTTTTCCACAACTTTGGAAGTATGTTGGGGTCATTGTTCATTTGGAAGACCCATTTGCGTCCAAGCTTTAACTTTCTGACTGATGTCTTGATATGTTGCTTCAATATATCCACATCATTTTCTCCCCTCATGATGCCATCTATTTTGTGAGGGCACCAGTCCCCTCCTGCAGCAAAGCACCCCACAACATGATGCTGCCACTCCCGTGATTCACGGTTGGGATGGTGTTCTTTGGCTTGCAAGCCTCCCCTTTTTTCCTCCAAACATAATGACTAAACAGTTATATTTTTGTTTCATCAGACCAGAGGACATTTCTCCAAAAAGTACAATCTTTTGTGCAGTAGTCTGGCTTTTTTATGGCGGTTTTGGAGCAGTGGTCCTTGCTGAGCGGCCTTTCAGGTTATGTAAAAATAGGATTAGTTTTACTGTGGATATAGATACTTTTGCACCTGTTTCCTCCAGCATCTTCACAAGGTCCTTTGCTGTTGTTCTGGGATTGATTCGCACTTTTCGCACCAAAGTACATTCATCTCTAGGAGACAGAACACGTCTCCTTCCTGAGTGGTATGATGGCTGCGTGGTCCCAAGTTGTTTATACTTTGTGTACTATTGTTTGTAGAGACACACGTGGTACCTTGAGGCATTTGGAAATTGCTCCCAAGGATGAACCAGACTTGTGGAGGTCTACAATTCTTCTTGGCTGATTTCTTTTGATTTTCCCATGATGTCAAGAAAAGAGGCACTGAGTTTGAAGGTAGGCCTTGAGATACATCCACAGGTACACCTCCAACTGACTAAAATTATGTCAATTGGCCTATCAGATGCTTCTAAAGCCATGACATCATTTTCTGGTATTTTCCAAGCTGTTTAAAGGCATATTCAACTTAGTGTATGTAAACTTCTGACCCACTTGAATTGTGATACAGTGAATTATAAGTGAAATAATCTGTTTGTAAACAATTGTTGGAAAAATTACTTGTGTCATGCACAAAGTAGCTGTCCTAACCGACTTGCCAAAAAACTATAGTTTGTTAACAAGAACATTTGTGGAGTGGTTGAAAAACGAGTTTTAATGACTCCAACCTAAGTGTATGTAAACTTCCGACTTCAACTGTATACACACAGTATGTACTCTGTCTATTCACACTAGGTAAGACCTGGGCGGACCACTATGTTGGTTAGCCAAGTGGCCAGGTGACCAGTGGGCGCACCCCCTGTATGTTGGTTAGCCAAGTGGCCAGGTGACCAGTGGGCGCACCCCTGTATGTTGGTTAGCCAAGTGGCCAGGTGACCAGTGGGTGCACCCCTGTATGTTGGTTAGCCAAGTGGCCAGGTGACCAGTGGGTACACCCCTGTATGTTGGTTAGCCAAGTGGAGTGGTTGAAAAACTAGTTTAAATGACTCCAACCTAAGTGTATGTTATCTTCCGACTTCAACTGCATATATATAATTCATTACAGTTATGCACAAACATCTAGTACCATTGTGTAATGCTGAATGCTGATTGGTTAAAACTGCATTCAAGCCGGTGTCTTTTCCACAAGTTACCACCGGCTTGTGGAATAGACACCGGAATAGACATCTGACTGCTCAATCCACTGTCTCATCAGCCCAGCCAGGCAATTTATCAATCCACTGTCTCATCAGCCCAGCCAGGCAATTTATCAATCCACTGTCTCATCAGCCCAGCCAGGAAATGTTTCAATCCACTGTCTCATCAGCCCAGCCAGGCAATTTATCAATCCACTGTCTCATCAGCCCAGCCAGGCAATTTATCAATCCACTGTCTCATCAGCCCAGCCTGGCAATTTATAAACACCACTATAAAAAGCATCTAGACATTATCTCACATTTCTTTTAGACTAACATTTAGTTTTTGGAGATTTGTGTAAACCTTGCTGTCTGTCTCTCTGACATTTTGCAAATTCGTTCTCCAACTGTCCCAATAGTAATGATTGAGTCGAGACGAGGCAGACAGGCAGGCATCTTTTCTCAGCCAGTCGAAATCATGAATCAGCAGGCATCGTTTTTATGGACATATACTAAGAAATGTCAATTGAAAAATGGTAAATGAAACGAATTGTTAGCTAGCTGGCAGTCTTTCCAGCTTCAGTTTGAAGTGATTGTGTTACTGTAGCTGTGTTGTTGGCTAGCTGAACAACAGTGTCCTGACGAGAGAGCACATTTTCTACGCCGGGTGAAATCACACCTCATTAGCTCATTATTATAGATGTATTCAAATGAAAATCACTAGAAAACAGCTTAAACAAATGTGTCACATTCTGACCTTTATTTCCTTTGTTTTGTATTTATTTAGTATGGTCAGGGGCGTGAGTTGGGGTGGACAGTCTATGTTTGTTTTTCTATGATTTGGGGATTTGTATGTTTCGGCCTGGTATGGTTCTCAATCAGAGACAGGTGTCATTAGTTGTCTCTGATTGAGAATCATACTTAGGTAGCCTGGGTGCACTGTTTGTTTGTGGGTGATTGTCTGTGCTAGTTGCTTGTGTCAGAACAGGTCTCATTTCTAGCTTCACAGTCGTTTATTGTTTTTGTATTCAGTGTTCAGTACTTTCTTTAATTAAATATTCATCATGAACACAGCCGCATTTTGTCCTCCGATCCTTCTCGCCTCTCCTCTTCAGATGAAGTGGAGGACGACCGTGACAAAATGCAAATGGATCTACTTTGTTGTTATTCTGGTTGCACTTTTTGACGTGACAGTAAGTTAGCCGTAGTTGGCTAGCTCGCAAGCAAGGGATTAAAACATTGTCAGCCAGTATGCCAATGGAACATTTAGAACGAACGACTGGGTTGTGTCCATAGATACAGAACAAAAATGCTGCATCTCTAGCAACCGAACCAATATAATGAACCAACCTAAGATTTGTTTTCGGAACTTGTGGAAGGATGAAATTGTATGAATAAATTCATAATTTTAAGGAAAATGTGTCAATCGTTATTGGTAACCCGTTCTATAAAAGTGATATTGCCTCGCAGCTGACACATTGCCAATATATCCTCCAAACATCGTCTTCACAAGCATTGTAACTTAACTATATAATTCAATGCAGTTACACTTGCTTTTAAACTCAACAGGTTGTGTAGACAATGTTACAGTACTCCCCCCCTTAGCTGTGACTCTCAAATGGTTAATTAAACTGAAGCTAGTGGAGAATGTTAGCTGTGACTCTCAAATGGTTAATTAGACTGAATGTAGTGGAGAATGTTAGCTGTGACTCTCAAATGGTTAATTAAACTGAAGCTAGTGGAGAATGTTAGCTGTGACTCTCAAATGGTTAATTAAACTGAAGCTAGTGGAGAATGTTAGCTGTGACTCTCAAATGGTTCATTAAACTGAAGCAGCTGATTGACTCTCAAATGGTTCATTAAACTGAAGCTAGTGGAGAATGTTAGCTGTGACTCTCAAATGGTTCATTAAACTGAAGCTAGTGGAGAATGTTAGCTGTGACTCTCAAATGGTTAATTAAACTGAAGCTAGTGGAGAATGTTAGCTGTGACTCTCAAATGGTTCATTAAACTGAAGCTAGTGGAGAATGAGCTGTGACTCTCAAATGGTTAATCAGACTGTCTCTAGTGGGAGAATGTCGGCTATGATTCACAAAGGGTTAATTAAACTGAATCTAGTGGGAGAATGTCGGCTATGATTCAAAGGGTTAATCAGACTGTCTCTAGTGGGAGAATGTCAGCTATGATTCAAAGGGTTAATCAGACTGAATCTAGTGGGAGAATGTCGGCTATGATTCACAAAGGGTTAATCAGACTGAATCTAGTGGGAGAATGTCAGCTATGATTCACAAAGGGTTAATCAGACTGTCTCTAGTGGGAGAATGTCAGCTATGATTCACAAAGGGTTAATCAGACTGAATCTAGTGGGAGAATGTCAGCTATGTGTGTGTCATGATTCCATTTACATGTTAGGTATTTAACTGAGTTCTGATCGTCATTAAACTGACTAATGGAACAGCCACTCCTCCAATATGCCTGACTACCTCATCAGATAATGGAATAAACACCCCTCCAATATACCTGACTTCCTCATCAGATAATGGAACAGACACCCCTCCAATATGCCTGACTTCCTCATCAGATAATGGAACAGACACCCTCCAATATACCTGACTTCCTCATCAGATAATGGGACACCCCTCCAATATACCTGACTTCCTCATCAGATAATGGGACACCCCTCCAATATACCTGACTTCCTCATCAGATAATGGGACAGACACCCCTCCAATATACCTGACTACCTCATCAGATAATGGGACACCCCTCCAATATACCTGACTTCCTCATCAGATAATGGGACACCCTCCAATATATGACTTCCTCATCAGATAATGGAACAGCCAGCCCTCCAATGACCTGACTTCCTCATCAGATAATGGGACACCCCTCCAATATACCTGACTTCCTCATCAGATAATGGGACACCCCTCCAATATACCTGACTTCCTCATCAGATAATGGAACAGCCAGCCCTCAATATGCATGACTTCCTCATCAGATAATGGGACACCCCTCCAATATACCTGACTTCCTCATCAGATAATGGGACACCCCTCCAATATGCCTGACTTCCTCATCAGATAATGGGACAGACACCCTCCAATATACCTGACTTCCTCATCAGATAATGGGACAGACACCCCTCAATATACCTGACTTCCTCATCAGATAATGGAACACCCCTCCAATATACCTGACTTCCTCATCAGATAATGGGACAGACACCCCTCCAATATGCATGACTTCCTCATCAGATAATGGGACAGACACCCCTCCAATATACCTGACTTCCTCATCAGATAATGGGACAGACACCCCTCCAATATACCTGACTTCCTCATCAGATAATGGGACAGACACCCCTCCAATATACCTGACTTCCTCATCAGATAATGGGACAGACACCCCTCAATATACCTGACTTCCTCATCAGATAATGGGACAGACACCCTCCAATATACCTGACTTCCTCATCAGATAATGGGACAGACACCCCTCCAATATACCTGACTTCCTCATCAGATAATGGGACACCCCTCCAATATACCTGACTTCCTCATCAGATAATGGGACACCCCTCCAATATACCTGACTTCCTCATCAGATAATGGGACACCCCTCCAATATACCTGACTTCCTCATCAGATAATGGAACAGACACCCCTCCAATATACCTGACTTCCTCATCAGATAATGGGACACCCCTCCAATATACCTGACTTCCTCATCAGATAATGGGACACCCCTCCAATATACCTGACTTCCTCATCAGATAATGGGACAGACACCCCTCCAATATACCTGACTACCTCATCAGATAATGGGACACCCCTCCAATATACCTGACTTCCTCATCAGATAATGGGACACCCCTCCAATATACCTGACTTCCTCATCAGATAATGGGACACCCCTCCAATATGCATGACTTCCTCATCAGATAATGGAACAGCCAGCCCTCAATATACCTGACTTCCTCATCAGATAATGGGACACCCCTCCAATATACCTGACTTCCTCATCAGATAATGGGACACCCCTCCAATATACCTGACTTCCTCATCAGATAATGGGACACCCCTCCAATATACCTGACTTCCTCATCAGATAATGGAACAGCCAGCCCTCCAATATGCATGACTTCCTCATCCAGATAATGGGACACCCCTCCAATATACCTGACTTCCTCATCAGATAATGGAACAGACACCCCTCCAATATGCCTGACTTCCTCATCAGATAATGGGACAGACACCCCTCCAATATACCTGACTTCCTCATCAGATAATGGGACAGACACCCCTCAATATACCTGACTTCCTCATCAGATAATGGGACACCCCTCCAATATACCTGACATCCTCATCAGATAATGGGACAGACACCCCTCCAATATGCATGACTTCCTCATCAGATAATGGGACAGACACCCCTCCAATATACCTGACTTCCTCATCAGATAATGGGACAGACACCCCTCCAATATACCTGACTTCCTCATCAGATAATGGGACAGACACCCCTCCAATATACCTGACTTCCTCACCAGATAATGGAACAGACACCCCTCCAATATACCTGACTTCCTCATCAGATAATGGGACACCCCTCCAATATACCTGACTTCCTCATCAGATAATGGGACACCCCTCCAATATACCTGACTTCCTCATCAGATAATGGGACACCCCTCCAATATACCTGACTTCCTCATCAGATAATGGAACAGACACCCCTCCAATATACCTGACTTCCTCATCAGATAATGGGACACCCCTCCAATATACCTGACTTCCTCATCAGATAATGGGACACCCCTCCAATATACCTGACTTCCTCATCAGATAATGGGACAGACACCCCTCCAATATACCTGACTACCTCATCAGATAATGGGACAGACACCCTCCAATATACCTGACTTCCTCATCAGATAATGGGACACCCCTCCAATATGCATGACTTCCTCATCAGATACTGGAACAGCCAGCCCTCCAATATACCTGACTTCCTCATCAGATAATGGGACACCCCTCCAATATACCTGACTTCCTCATCAGATAATGGGACACCCCTCCAATATACCTGACTTCCTCATCAGATAATGGGACACCCCTCCAATATACCTGACTTCCTCATCAGATAATGGAACAGCCAGCCCTCCAATATGCATGACTTCCTCATCAGATAATGGGACACCCCTCCAATATACCTGACTTCCTCATCAGATAATGGGACAGACACCCCTCCAATATACCTGACTTCCTCATCAGGCATATTGGAGGGCATATCCTCATCAGATAATGCTGTGGAATTAATGACAAACACAAACTGACCTCCAACCCACACAGATCAGTTAGCATGGGGTGTTTCCCAATACTCTTCATTAGCTGCCTCCAACCCACACAGATCAGTTAGCATGGGGTGTTTCCCAATACTCTTCATTAGCTGCCTCCAACCCACACAGATCAGTTCGCATGGGGTGTTTCCCAATACTCTTCATTAGCTGCCTCCAACCCACACAGATCAGTTAGCATGGGGTGTTTCCCAATACTCTTCATTAGCTGCCTCCAACCCCACAGATCAGTTAGCATGGGGTGTTTCCCAATACTCTTCATTAGCTGCCTCCAACCCACACAGATCAGTTAGCATGGGGTGTTTCCCAATACTCTTCATTAGCTGCCTCCAACCCACACAGATCAGTTAGCATGGGGTGTTTCCCAATACTCTTCATTAGCTGCCTCCAACCCACACAGATCAGTTAGCATGGGGTGTTTCCCAATACTCTTCATTAGCTGCCTCCAACCCACACAGATCAGTTCGCATGGGGTGTTTCCCAATACTCTTCATTAGCTGCCTCCAACCCACACAGATCAGTTAGCATGGGGTGTTTCCCAATACTCTTCATTAGCTGCCTCCAACCCACACAGATCAGTTCGCATGGGGTGTTTCCCAATACTCTTCATTAGCTGCCTCCAACCCACACAGATCAGTTAGCATGGGGTGTTTCCCAATACTCTTCATTAGCTGCCTCCAACCCACACAGATCAGTTAGCATGGGGTGTTTCCCAATACTCTTCATTAGCTGCCTCCAACCCACACAGATCAGTTAGCATGGGGTGTTTTCCAAAACTCTTCATTAGCTGCCTCCAACCCACACAGATCAGTTAGCATGGGGTGTTTCCCAATACTCTTCATTAGCTGCCTCCAACCCCACAGATCAGTTAGCATGGGGTGTTTCCCAATACTCTTCATTAGCTGCCTCCAACCCACACAGATCAGTTAGCATGGGGTGTTTCCCAATACTCTTCATTAGCTGCCTCCAACCCACACAGATCAGTTAGCATGGGGTGTTTCCCAATACTCTTCATTAGCTGCCTCCAACCCACACAGATCAGTTAGCATGGGGTGTTTCCCAATACTCTTCATTAGCTGCCTCCAACCCACACAGATCAGTTAGCATGGGGTGTTTCCCAATACTCTTCATTAGCTGCCTCCAACCCACACAGATCAGTTAGCATGGGGTGTTTCACAATACTCTTTCTTCACTATTTTCAATTCTTATATCCTATCTCACACAGCTCACTATTCTGCTGAGATTAGTAAAGACCAGAGCCCAATATGTTTAAATAATTAGACCAGGCTCTAGGACATGTCAGGGCCCATATAGGGTAGCCTAGTGGTTAGAGTGTTAGACTAGCAGCCGCAAGGTTGAAAGTTCAAACCCCCCAGCTGACAAGGTACAAATCTGTCAGTCTGCATGGAAGGATGTGCTGATTGTTCACACGTAGCTCTTACGGTATATCTGTGTCTGTCCTATTGGTTGAGCTCGCTAGCTCTCTCTCATACCTTTGTTACTTCGGTCGTTCCATGAGTCAACAAACGATTTACATCAGCTGTGTGTGTGTGTGTGTGTGTGTGTGTGTGTGTGTGTGTGTGTGTGTGTGTGTGTGTGTGTGTGTGTGTGTGTGTGTGTGTGTGTGTGTGTGTGTGTGTGTGTGTGTGGTGTGTGTGTGTGTGTGTGTGTAGTGTGTGTGTGTGTGGCATTGCAAGAAACAAAAAGATAGTTATGTAATTGTCCTTACGTGTATGACCCTGTCTGAACCCACACTGAGACAGTGGAATGCTTCCTAAATGACTCCCTATTCCCCAATGGGTTGTGGTCTAAAGTAGTGCACTACAGCCCTATAGACCCTGGTCTAAAGTAGTGCACTACTACCCTATAGACCCTGGTCTAAAGTAGTGCACTACTACCCTATAGGCCCTGGTCTAAAGTAGTGCACTACTACCCTATAGATCCTGGTCTACAGTAGTGCACTACTACCCTATAGACCCTGGTCTAAAGTAGTGCACTACTACCCTATAGATCCTGGTCTAAAGTAGTGCACTACTACCCTATAGACCCTGGTCTAAAGTAGTGCACTACTACCCTATAGATCCTGGTCTAAAGTAGTGCACTACTACCCTATAGACCCTGGTCTAGGGGAAGTAGTGCACTACAGCCCTATAGACCCTGGTCTAAAGTAGTGCACTACTACCCTATAGACCCTGGTCTAAAGTAGTGCACTACTACCCTATAGACCCTGGTCTAAAGTAGTGCACTACTACCCTATAGACCCTGGTCAAAGTAGTGCACTACTACCCTATAGGCCCTGGTCTAAAGTAGCACTACTACCCTATAGATCCTGGTCTACAGTAGTGCACTACTACCCTATAGACCTGGTCTAGGGGTGGAGATCCTGGTCTAAAGTAGTGCACTACTACCCTAGACCCTGGTCTAAAGATCACTGGACCCTAAAGTAGTGCACTACTACCCTATAGACCCTGGTCAAAGTAGTGCACTACTACCCTATAGACCCTGGTCTAAAGTAGTGCACTACTACCCTATAGACCCTGGTCTACTACATCCTATAGACCCTGGGGGAAAAGTAGTGCACTACTACCCTATAGACCCTGGTCTAAAGTAGTGCACTACTACCTATAGACCCTGGTCTAAAGTAGTGCACTACTACCCTATAGACCCTGGTCTAAAGTAGTGCACTACTACCCTATAGACCAGGGGTGTCAAACATACGGCCCGCGGGCCGGAACCGGCCCCCAAGGAGGTTCGATCAGGCCCGCAGGATAATTTGAAAGTGGAAAAAAATGCATAAAAGACATGGAATTAATTTTTTTTTTTTTTAAGACAAGCCGCATCACTGAGACAGACTGAAAACAGCAGACGGTATCAATGCGCCATCTGCTGCTTGTTACGACGTTGTTAAGATTGTTAATGTCTCTACCTCTCCACTACACCCTCATTAGCCAAAATGTCGTTATCCTTACGGAGAAAAGTAGATAAGGAGTGTAGAATTTTCAAAGAAAAATGGACCACGTCCTATTTATTTACAGAGATGCACGGAAAACCTTTGTGCTTGGTGTGTTTGCAACAAGTTTCGGTATTGAAGGAATATAATATTCGACGCCACTACGAGACTCATCACAGCGAAAAATATGACGGCTTGCAAGGACAACTGAGAAGAGATAAGATTAACGAATTGCTGGCGGGTCTGAGGAAACGGCAGTCAACTTTCATCCAGAGCCGAGAAGTCAGTGAAGCAGCGGTAAAAGCCAGCTACCTAATTGCTAGCGAAATAGCATTAGCATCGAAGCCGTATTCCGACGGTGACTTTGTTAAACGATGCATGATGAAGGCGGCTGAACTTGTATGTCCCGAGAAGCGACAAGCTTTTGCCAATATTAGCATGACGAGGAATACTATAGCAGAGAGGATTTCGGAACTATCGGCAGATTTAGACAGTCAATTGAAACAGAGAGTCAAGTCATTTATTGCATTTTCCGTGGCAATTGACGAGAGCACTGACATCACAGACGTGGCCCAACTGGCCATATTTATTCGAGGAGTTGATGAGACATTGACTGTTACTGAAGAGTTTCTTGAGTTGGTGCCAATGATGGACACCACAACAGCCGAGGACATTTTCGGCTCTGTCCTTGCTGCATTGGACAGAGTTGGAGTGGACTGGTCCCGCGCTGTCAGCCTGGCTACAGACGGCGCGCCATCCATGGTCGGAAAGAAAGCAGGTGTCGCGACAAAGTTCAAAGACAAAGTACAAGCCCTTAATGGAGGAGATCGTTTCTGGACATTTCACTGTATTTTGCACCAGGAGGCATTGTGTTGCAAGTCGCTGAAAATGGACCACGTCATGGAGGTGGTTGTTCGCACTGTAAATTTCATCCGGTCCAGAGGTCTGAACCATCGTCAGTTTGACAAACTTCTCAGCGACAGCAACATTACCCACAGCCTGCCATACCACACTGAAGTGAGATGGTTAAGCCGAGGCGCTGTGCTGAGGCATTTCTTTGATCTACGAGAGGAAATCGGACAGTTCATGGAGAAAAAAGGAAAACCGGTGTTGGAATTACAATCTCAGGAATGGCTACGGGACCTTGCATTCTTGGTTGATATTACTGAACACTTGAACAATCTGAACAAAATGTTGCAAGGCCGCAAAAAAGTTGTCACACAGTTTTCTGACAACATACATGCATTTAAGTTGAAGCTGACTTTGTGGGAGATGCAACTGGCAAATGGCAACCCTGCCCTGATTTTATCAGTATCTACTACCAGGGTACCCCAAATTAACAGCCCTGGCTGCTAAAATTTTGTGCATGTTTGGGACAACCTACCTTTGTGAACAAATTTTCTCAGTGATGAATATCAATAAAACAAAAATGCGTTCAAGGCTCACAAACAAGCACTTAAATGACATTCTGAAAGTGACAGCTAGTCAGGACATGACACCTGGTGTTGATGCACTTGTACAGGCCAAAAGATGCCAAGTTTCAGGTACAAATACAAGTCCAGACTAGACTAACACCTTTAAAATGCTGCCTTAGATACTGTTTGCATTGAAAGAATACAGCTCTGTGAAGATGAATCCTTACTGTGGTGATTTAAAAAATGTGCACTTTAATGTTAGTCAGCAGCTTCAAAACAAAAGTTATGTGATGGAATTCTACTGTTCATACAACTCCATACATTTTCAGTATGTATTGTATGTGTATGTATGTTTCATGTATGAAGTTTACAGATTTACAGGACAGGCGAACACTTTCTTCATTACACATTTAAAATCACTCTCCTTAGTTTGTAAGGTGTACGCAGGGATTACATTTAGATTTTATATGCGTATGTGTAAGTGGTTTAAAAATTCCTTTCTTTAAAAGTCTCATTTAATCTTAAAGTGCATTACTATATTTTTCAGTACCAATTAAAGTTTTGTGCCTTTGTACAATCAGTGGGATCAGTTGCAATGCATATTTGTGAATGATAAAAGTAAATTGCACATTTGTCTAAGGAAATATGAGGTGTTTCATGAAATGTTTTGTAAAAGGATAGTTCATTAAATTTCAATATTTTCCTAATGTTCTTGTGCTTCTTTACACCAAAACAAAGGAAAGACATGATATTTTGGTTATTTATAGCAGAGTATGGTATAATTTTAATGGTCCGGCCCACTTGACATCTCCGTAGGCCGTATGTGGCCCACGATGCGAAATGAGTTTGACACCCCTGCTATAGACCCTGGTCTAAAGTAGTGCACTACTACCCTATAGACCCTGGTCTAAAGTAGTGCACTCCTACCCTATATACCCTGGTCTAAAGTAGTGCACTACTACCCTATAGACCCTGGTCTAAAGTAGTGCCTTACTACCCTATAGACCCTGGTCTAAAGTAGTGCACTACTACCCTATAGACCCTGGTCTAAAGTAGTGCACTACTACCCTATAGACCCTGGTCTAAAGTAGTGCCTTACTACCCTATAGACCCTGGTCTAAAGTAGTGCCCTACTACCCTATAGACTCTGGTCTAAAGTAGTGCCCTACTACCCTGGTCTAAAGTAGTGCACTACTACCCTATAAACCCTGGTCTAAAGTAGTGCCCTATGTAGAGGATAGGGTTTAAGATGTAGCCAGTATCTTGACCTAACCTTCAGTAGGTCGTCCCCCTCCCTCGTCTGTCGTGTTGTCACGAGACTACTGGTGTCTCCCCTCCCCCCTCCCTAGCTTGTAGCTCCTCATTCTTCTCCCTCATTCAATGAATCATCCTTACAAACGTTAAAAATCAAGGACACAAATGAACTAAAATAATAATAATAATGATAATAATGACAACGTATCTTACCTGGTTGAGAGGAACAGACGAAGGGGTCAGATGTTTTTAATACAAAGACGAGAAGCTCACGATGTGGTTGTCGGCCCTGACTGATTGGAAGGAAGCAGATTTCCACCTGGTTGGATGGGTGGGGGGAGGGGCTAGGATGTACAGACGAATGGAAGAGGGAAGAGAGGTAAAGGTGTCACACACACACACACACGCAAACACACACATACTCACACGCAAACACACTCACACTCACACACACACACACACACACACACA
>NC_068440.1:46583979-46586479 GCF_023373465.1 Oncorhynchus keta | reverse complement strand
GAGAGAGGAGGAGGGGGAGGAGGAGGAGGAGGAGGAGGAGGAGGAGGAGGAGGAGGGAGTAGCATACTATCAGAGAGAGAGGAGGAGGGGGAGGAGGAGGGGGAGGAGGAGGAGGAGGAGGGAGTAGCATACCATCAGAGAGAGAGGAGGAGGAGGAGGAGGAGGAGGAGGGGGTAGCATACCATCAGAGAAAGAGGAGGAGGAGGAGGAGGAGGGAGTAGCATACCATCAGAGAAAGAGGAGGAGGGAGTAGCATACCATTGAGAGAGAGAGGAGGGGGAGGGGGAGGAGGAGGAGGAGAAGGAAGGAGTAGCATACCATCAGAGTGAGAGAGGAGGTGGGGGAGGAGGAGGAGGAGGAGGAGGAGGAGGGAGTAGCATACTATCAGAGAGAGAGGAGGAGGGGGAGGGGAGGAGGAGGAGGAGGAGGGAGTAGCATACCATCAGAGAGAGAGGAGGAGGAGGGAGTAGCATACCATCAGAGAGAGAGGAGGAGGAGGAGGAGGAGGGGGTAGCATACCATCAGAGAAAGAGGAGGAGGAGGAGGAGGGAGTAGCATACCATCAGAGAAAGAGGAGGAGGAGGAGGGAGTTGCATATCATTAGAGAGAGAGGAGGAGGAGGAGGGAGTAGCATACCATCAGAGAAAGAGGAGATGGGAGTAGCATACAATTAGAGAGAGAGGAGGAGGGGGAGGAGGAGGAGGAGGAGGAGGAGGAGAAGGAAGGAAGGAGTAGCATACCATCAGAGAGAGAGGAGGAGGAGGGGAGGGGAGGAGGAGGAGGAGGAGGAGGAGGGAGGAGCATACTATCAGAGAGAGAGGAGGAGGGGGAGGGGGGAGGAGGAGGAGGAGGTGAAGGAAGGAGTAGCATACCATCAGAGAGAGAGGAGGAGGGGGAGGGGGAGGAGGAGGAGGAGGAGGAGGAGGAGGAGGAGGAGGAGGAGTAGAATACCATCAGAGAGAGGAGGAGGAGGAGGAGGAGGAGGAGGAGGAGGAGGAGGAGGGAGTAGCTACCATCAGAGAGAGAGAAGGAGGGGGAGGAGGAGGAGGAGGAGGAGGAGGAGGAAGGAGTAGCATACCATCAGAGAGAGAGGAGGAGGGGGAGGGGGAGGAGGGGAGGAGGAGGAGAAGGAGGGAGTAGCATACCATCAGAGAGAGGAGGAGGAGTAGGAGGAGGAGGAGGAGGAGGAGGAGGAGGAAGAGGAGGAGGAGGAGGAGGGAGTAACATACCATCAGAGAGAGAGGAGGAGGAGGAGGGAGTAGCATACCATCAGAGAGAGAGGAGGAGGAGGAGGGAGTAGCATACCATCAGAGAAAGAGGAGGAGGAGGAGGGAGTAGCATACCATCAGAGAAAGAGGAGGAGGAGGAGGGATTAGCATACCATCAGAGAGAGAGGAGGAGGAGGAGGAGGAGGGAGTAGCATACCATCAGAGAAAGAGGAGGAGGGAGTAGCATACCATTAGAGAGAGAGAGGTGGAGGGGGAGGAGGAGGAGGAGGAGGAGGAGGAGGAGGAGGAGGAGGAGGAGGAGGAGGAGGAGGAGGAGGAGGAGGGAGTAGCATACTATCAGAGAGAGAGGAGGAGGGGGAGGGGGTGGAGGAGGAGGAGGTGAAGGAAGGAGTAGCATACCATCAGAGAGAGAGAGAGAGGAGGAGGAGGAGGAGGAGGGAGTAGCATACCATCAGAGAGAGAGGAGGAGGAGGAGGAGGAGGAGGAGGAGGGGAGGAGGAGGAGGAGGGAGTAGCATACCATCAGAGAGAGAGAAGGAGGGGGAGGGGTAGGAGGAGGAGGAGGAGGAGAAGGAAGGAGTAGCATACCATCAGAGAGAGAGGAGAGGGGGAGGGGGAGGAGGAGGAGGAGAAGGACGGAGTAGCATACCATCAGAGAGAGAGAGGAGGAGGAGTAGGGAGTAGCATACCATCAGAGAGAGGAGGAGGAGGAGGAGGAGGAGGAGGAGGAGGAGGAGGAGGAGGAGGAAGGAGTAGCATACCATCAGAGAGAGAGGAGGAGGGGGAGGGGGAGGGGGAGGAGGAGGAGGAGGAGAAGGAAGGAGTAGCATACCATCAGAGAGAGAGAGAGAGGAGGAGGAGGAGGAGGAGTAGAATACCATCAGAGAGAGGAGGAGGAGGAGGAGGAGGGAGTAGCATACCATCAGAGAGAGAGGAGGAGGAGGAGGAGGAGGAGGAGGAGGAGGAGGGAGTAGCATACCATCAGAGAAAGAGGAGGAGGGAGTAGCATACCATTAGAGAGAGAGGAGGAGGGGGAGGGGGAGGAGGAGGAGGAGGAGGAGAAGGAAGGAGTAGCATACCATCAGAGAGAGAGAGAGGAGGAGGAGGAGGAGGAGGAGGAGGAGGAGGAGGAGGAGGAGGGAGTAGCATACCATCAGAGAGAGGAGGAGGAGGAGGAGGGAGTAGCATACCATCAGAGAGAGGAGGAGGAGGAGGAGGAGGGAGTAGCATACCATCAGAGAAAGAGGAGGAGGAGGAGGGAGTAGCATACCA
>NC_068440.1:46533979-46576479 GCF_023373465.1 Oncorhynchus keta | reverse complement strand
TGTTTGCGCCATTCTTGTTTGGTGAGCTCATATTTCCCTGCTGTAGTCCTCCAGTACTGTCTCAGAGGTTGACCACTAGAGGGTGGTAGTGCTCCATCACATTACCCTGCTGTAGTCCTCTAGTACTGTCTCAGAGGTTGACCACTAGAGGGTGGTAGTGCTCCATCACATTACATTGCTGTAGTCCTCAAGTACTGTCTCAGAGGTTGACCACTAGAGGGTGGTAGTGCTCCATCACATTACATTGCTGTAGTCCTCTAGTACTGTCTCAGAGGTTGACCACTAGAGGGTGGTAGTGCTCCATCACATGACCCTGCTGTAGTCCTCTAGTACTGTCTCAGAGGTTGACCACTAGAGGGTGATAGTGCTCCATCACATGACCCTGCTGTAGTCCTCTAGTACTGTCTCAGAGGTTGACCACTAGAGGGTGGTAGTGCTCCATCACATTACCCTGCTGTAGTCTAGTACTGTCTCAGAGGTTGACCACTAGAGGGTGGTAGTGCTCCATCACATGACCCTGCTGTAGTCCTCCAGTACTGTCTCAGAGGTTGACCACTAGAGGGTGGTAGTGCTCCATCACATTACATTGCTGTAGTCCTCTAGTACTGTCTCAGAGGTTGACCACTAGAGGGTGGTAGTGCTCCATCACATTACATTGCTGTAGTCCTCTAGTACTGTCTCAGAGGTTGACCACTAGAGGGTGGTAGTGCTCCATCACATTACCCTCTGTAGTCCTCTTGTACTGTCTCAGATGTTGACCACTAGAGAGTGGTAGTGCTCCATCACATTACCCTGCTGTTGTACTCTAGTACTGTCTCAGAGGTTGACCACTAGAGGGTGGTAGTGCAGACTACTCTGGGCACGCTTTCATCTGGACTTGAAAGTACTGCCCCCTATCACAAAGAAGTTAACTAACCTCCAAACGAGCTTCAATGCCATACAACACTCCTTCCGTGGCCTCCAACTGCTCTTATACACTAGCAAAACCAAAAGCATGCTCTTCAACCATTCGCTGCCCGCACCCGCACGCCCGACTAGCATCACTACTCTGGACGGTTCTGACCTAGAATACGTGGACGACTACAATTACCTAGGTGTCTGGCTAGACTGTAAACTCTCCTTCCAGACTCATATCAAACATCTCCAATCCAAAATCAAATCTAGATTCGGCTTCCTATTTCGCAACAAAGCCTCCTTCACTCACTCCGCTAAACTTACCCTAGTAAAACTGACTATCCACCGATCATCGACTTCCTTCGGCGATGTCATTGACAAAATAACTTGCATTACTCTACTCAGCAAATTGGATGCAGTTTATCACAGTGCTATATGTTTTGTTACCAAAGCGCCTTATCCCACCCACCACTGCGTACTGTATGCTCTAGTCGGCTGGCCCTCGCTACATATTCGTACATATTCGTCGCCAGACCCACTGGCTCCAGGTCATCTACAAGTCTATGCTAAGTATCACAGCTCACTGGTCACAATAACAACACACAGCCGTAGCACACGCTCCAGCAAGTATATCTCACTGGTCATCCCTAAAGCCAACACCTCCTTTGGCCGCCTTTCCTTCCAGTACTCTGCTGCCAGTGACTGGAACGAATTTTAAAAATCGCTGAACCTGGAGACATTGCCTCGCTAACTTAAACATCAGCTATCTGAGCAGCTAACGGATCGCTGCAGCTCTACATAGTCCATCTGTAAATAGCCCAACCAACCTACCTCATCCCCCATATTGTTATTATTTACTTTTCTGCTCGTTTGAACACCAATATCACTACTTACTCATCACCATCTGCTCATCAATCACTCCAGTGTTAATCTGCTAAATTGTAATTACTTTGCTACTATGGCTGATTTATTGCAATACCTCCTCACTCCATTTACCTACACTGTATATAGACTTTATTTTTGTCTGCTGTATTATTGACTGTACGTTTGTTTATTCCATGTGTAACTCTGTGTTGTTGTATCTGTCGAACTGCTTTGCTTTATCTTGGCCAGGTCGCGGTTGTAAATGAGAACTTGTTCTCAACTGGCCTACCTGGTTAAATAAAGGTGAAATAAATACAATTGAATTAAATCATTACCCTGTTGTAGTCCACTAGTACTGTCTCAGAGGTTGACCACTAGAGGGTGGTAGTGCTCCATCACATTACATTGCTGTAGTCCTCTAGTACTGTCTCAGAGGTTGACCACTAGAGGGTGGTAGTGCTCCATCACATTACCCTGCTGTAGTCCTCTAGTACTGTCTCAGAGGTTGACCACTAGAGGATGGTAGTGCTCCATCACATTACCCTGCTGTAGTCCTCTAGTACTGTCTCAGAGGTTGACCACTAGAGGGTGGTAGTGCTCCATCACATTACCCTGCTGTAGTCCTCTAGTACTGTCTCAGAGGTTGATCACTAGAGGGTGGTAGTGCTCCATCACATTACCCTGCTGTAGTCCTCTAGTACTGTCTCAGAGGTTGACCACTAGAGGGTGGTAGTGCTCCATCACATTACATTGCTGTAGTCCTCTTGTACTGTCTCAGAGGTTGACCACTAGAGGGTGGTAGTGCTCCATCACATTACATTGCTGTAGTCCTCTTGTACTGTCTCAGAGGTTGACCACTAGAGGGTGGTAGTGCTCCATCACATTACATTGCTTTAGTCCTCTAGTACTGTCTCAGAGGTTGACCACTAGAGGGTGGTAGTGCTCCATCACATTACCCTGCTGTAGTCCTCAAATACTGTCCCAGGAAGATTGTGTGGAGAGAGAGCTGGGCAAGAGCTGTAAGGCAACATCTAGGGTACATCTAGGGTACATCTAGGGTACAACATCTAGGGTACATCTAGGGTACAACATCTAGGGTACACTAGGGTACAACATCTAAGGTACATCTAGGGTACAACATCTAGGGTACATCTAGGGTACATCTAGGGTACAACATCTAGGGTACATCTAGGGAACATCTAGGGTACACTAGGGGAAAATATCTAGGGTACATCTGGAGTACAACATATAGGGTACAACAGCTAGGGTACATCTAGGGAACATCTAGGGTACAACATCTATGGTACATCATCTAGGGTACATCTAGGGTACACTAGGGTACAACATCTATGGTACATCATCTAGGGTACATCTAGGGTACATCTAGGGTATATCTAGGGAACATCTAGGGTACACTAGGGTACAACATAATATAATAATATTATAATAATAATAATATATATAATAATAATAATATAAATATAATAATAATATATTATATATTATATTATTACAACATCTATGGTACATCATCTAGGGTACATCTAGGGTACAACATCTAGGGTATATCTAGGGAACATCTAGGGTACACTAATCCACATACAGCGTACATCTAGGGAATAAGATCTAGGGTATAAGATCTAGGGTACAAGATCTAGGGTACAATATCTAGGGTACAAGATCTAGGGTACAAGATAAGTGTCTTCCTCTCCTGGTCTCTTCATCTGAACTGATATGAAAGGGGGTTGAAATCTGAATTTATCTGAAAGGGGGTTGATATCTGAACTGATCTGAAAGGGGATTGATATCTGAACTGATATGAAAGGGGGTTGATATCTGAACTGATATGAAAGGGGGTTGATATCTGAATTTATCTGAAAGGGGGTTGATATCTGAACTGATCTGAAAGGGGTTTGATATCTAAACTGATCTGAAAGGGGTTTGATATCTGAACTGATATGAAAGGAGTTTGAAATCTGAACTGATCTGAAAGGGGATTGATTTCTGCACTGATCTGAAAGGGGATTGATATCTGAACTGATATGAAAGGGGATTAATATCTGGGCTGATATGAAAGGTGACTGATATCTGAATTTATCTGAAAGGGGACTGCTATCTGAATTTATCTGAAAGGGGACTGCTTTCTGAATTTATCTGAAAGGGGACTGCTTTCTGAATTTACCTGAAAGGGGACTGCTATCTGAATTTATCTGAAAGGGGATTGATATCTGAATTTATCTGAAAGGGGACTGATATCTGAATTTATCTGAAAGGGGACTGGTATCTGAATTTATCTGAAAGGGGACTGATATCTGAATTTGGGCATCTCCGGCGCGGCTCACGCTTGGATTGCGTCCTACCTGACAGGTCGCTCCTACCAGGTGGCGTGGCGAGAATCTGTCTCCTCACCACGCGCTCTCACCACTGGTGTCCCCCAGGGCTCTGTTCTAGGCCCTCTCCTATTCTCGCTATACACCAAGTCACTTGGCTCTGTCATAACCTCACATGGTCTCTCCTATCATTGCTATGCAGACGACACACAATTAATCTTCTCCTTTCCCCTTCTGATGACCAGGTGGCGAATCGCATCTCTGCATGTCTGGCAGACATATCAGTGTGGATGACAGATCACCACCTCAAGCTGAACCTCGGCAAGACGGAGCTGCTCTTCCTCCCGGGAAGGACTGCCCGTTCCATGATCTCGCCATCACGGTTGACAACTCCATTGTGTCCTCCTCCCAGAGCGCTAAGAACCTTGGCGTGATCCTGACAACACCCTGTCGTTCTCAACTAACATCAAGGCGGTGGCCCGTTCCTGTAGGTTCATGCTCTACAACATCCGCAGAGTACGACCCTGCCTCACACAGGAAGCGGCGCAGGTCCTAATCCAGGCACTTGTCATCTCCCGTCTGGATTACTGCAACTCGCTGTTGGCTGGGCTCCCTGCCTGTGCCATTAAACCCCTACAACTCATCCAGAATGCCGCAGCCCGTCTGGTGTTCAACCTTCCCAAGTTCTCTCACGTCACCCCGCTCCTCCGCTCTCTCCACTGGCTTCCAGTTGAAGCTCGCATCCGCTACAAGACCATGGTGCTTGCCTACGGAGCTGTGAGGGGAATGGCACCTCAGTACCTCCAGGCTCTGATCAGGCCCTACACCCAAACAAGGGCCATGCGTTCATCCACCTCTGGCCTGCTCGCCTCCCTACCACTGAGGAAGTACAGTTCCCGCTCAGCCCAGTCAAAACTGTTCGCTGCTCTGGCCCCCCAATGGTGGAACAAACTCCCTCACGACGCCAGGACAGCGGAGTCAATCACCACCTTCCGGAGACACCTGAAACCCCACCTCTTTAAGGAATACCTAGGATAGGGCAAGTAATCCTTCTCACCCCCTTTAAGATTTAGATGCACTATTGTAAAGTGACTGTTCTACTGGATGTCATAAGGTGAACGCACCAATTTGTAAGTCGCTCTGGATAAGAGCGTCTGCTAAATGACTTAAATGTAATGTAAATGTAATTTATCTGAAAGGGGACTGCTATCTGAATTTATCTGAAAGGGGACTGCTATCTGAATTTATCTGAAAGGGGACTGCTATCTGAAAGGGGACTGCTATCTGAATTTATCTGAAAGGGGACTGCTATCTGAATTTATCTGAAAGGGGACTGCTATCTGAAAGGGGACTGCTATCTGAATTTATCTGAAAGGGGACTGGTATCTGAATTTATCTGAAAGGGGACTGCTATCTGAATTTATCTGAAAGGGGACTGATATCTGAATTTATCTGAAAGGGGACTGATATCTGAATTTATCTGAAAGGGGATTGATTTCTGAATTTATCTGAAAGGGGACTGCTATCTGAATTTATCTGAAAGGGGACTGATATCTGAATTTATCTGAAAGGGGACTGATATCTGAATTTATCTGAAAGGGGACTGATATCTGAATTTATCTGAAAGGGGACTGATATCTGAATTTATCTGAAAGGGGATTGATTTCTGAATTTATCTGAAAGGGGACTGGTATCTGAATTTATCTGAAAGGGGACTGCTATCTGAATTTATCTGAAAGGGGATTGATTTCTGAATTCATTTGAAAGGGGACTGATATCTGAATTTATCTGAAAGGGGACTGATATCTGAATTTATCTGAAAGGGGACTGCTATCTGAATTTATCTGAAAGGGGACTGCTATCTGAATTTATCTGAAAGGGGACTGCTATCTGAATTTATCTGAAAGGGGACTGGTATCTGAATTTATCTGAAAGGGGACTGCTTTCTGAATTTATCTGAAAGGGGACTGGTATCTGAATTTATCTGAAAGGGGACTGCTATCTGAATTTATCTGAAAGGGGACTGGTATCTGAATTTATCTGAAAGGGGACTGCTATCTGAATGTATCTGAAAGGTGACTGATATCTGAATTTATCTGAAAGGGGACTGCTATCTGAATTTATCTGAAAGGGGACTGCTATCTGCATTTATCTGAAAGGGGACTGCTATCTGAATTTATCTGAAAGGGGACTGCTATCTGAATGTATCTGAAAGGTGACTGATATCTGAATTTATCTGAAAGGGGACTGCTATCTGAATTTATCTGAAAGGGGACTGCTATCTGAATGTATCTGAAAGGGGACTGATATCTTTGTTCAAATGTTGCTGTTTTTGGTTTGGAAATCAGATTTTCTCCTCTTATTCCTGTCCATCCACCCCCCCCCCCTTCTGACCTCCCCTCCTTTCCCTTTGATCTATAGTTTTGAACTATAGTTGGAATCAGTCAGATTATTTTGTTCAATTATTATTGTTATTTTTTAATTTGGTCCAGTTGCCAAAAGTCAAACAAACTAGACTTCCTAAACCAAACCATGTGTCCATGCAAGTGAATTGTTTATTGGACGAAAATCCACATGTTAAATCCATTCATGATTATCATGAAGCGTCTCTTGTGTGTCCCAGTCTACTCATTACTTTCGCTTTAGTCTTTCAATAACATACGGGAAGAAACAGCGCAATAGTCTCCAACTGCAACTTGAATAGTCTATTCAGTAGCCTACAGTATCTCCCTGGAGTAGACCCCTGGAGTAGACCCCTGGAGTAGACCCCTGGAGTAGCCCCCTGGAGTAGACCCCTGGAGTAGCCCCCTGGAGTAGACCCCTGGAGTAGACCCCTGGCATGGCCCCTGGAGTAGCCCCCTGGAGTAGACCCCTGGAGTAGACCCCTGGCATGGCCCCCTGGAGTAGACCCCTGGAGTAGACCCCTGGAGTAGCCCCTGAGTAGACCCTGAGTAGACCCCTGGCATGGCCCCCTGGCGTAGACCCCTGGCATGGCCCCCTGGAGTAGCCCCCTGGAGTAGACCCCTGGAGTAGCCCCCTGGAGTAGCGCCCTGGAGTAGCCTCCTGGAGTAGACCCCTGGAGTAGCCCCCTGGAGTAGACCCCTGGAGTAGCCTCCTGGAGTAGACCCCTGGAGTAGCTCCCTGGAGTAGACCCCTGGAGTAGCCCCCTGGAGTAGACCCCTGGAGTAGACCCCTGGCATGGCCCCCTGGTGTAGACCCCTGGCATGTCCCCTGGCATGGCCCACTGGTGTGGCCCCCTGGCATGGCCCCCTGATGTGGCTCCCTGGCATGGCCCCCTGGCATGACCCCTGGCGTAGCCCCCTGGAGTGGCCCCTGGAGTAGACCCCTGGAGTAGACCCCTGGAGTAGACCCCTGGCATGGCCCCCTGGTGTAGACCCCTGGCATGTCCCCTGGCATGGCCCACTGGTGTGGCCCCCTGGCATGGCCCCCTGATGTGGCTCCCTGGCATGGCCCCCTGGCATGACCCCCTGGCGTAGCCCCCTGGAGTGGCCCCCTGGAGTAGCCCCCTGGAGTAGACCCCTGGCATGTCCCCTGGCATGGCCCCCTGGCATGGCCCCCTGGCATGCCCCCTGGCGTAGCCCCCTGGCATGGCCCCCTGACATGTCCCCTGGCATGGCCCCCTGACATGGCCCCCAGGCGTAGACCCCTGGCTTGTCCCCTGGCATGGCCCCCTGGCATGGCCTCCTGGCGTAGCCCCCTGGCATGGCCCCTGGCATGGCCCCCTGGCATGGCCTCCTGACATGGCCCCCAGGCGTAGACCCCTGGCATGTCCCCTGGCATGTCCCCTGGCATGGCCCCCTGGCGTAGCCCCCAGGCGTAGACCCCTGGCATGTCCCCTGGCATGTCCCCTGGCATGGCCCCCTGGCGTAGCCCCCTGGCATGTCCCCTGGCATGGCCCCCTGGCATGGCCTCCTGGCGTAGCCCCCTGGCATGGCCCCCTGGCATGGCCCCCTGGCATGTCCCCTGGCATGGCCCCCTGGCATGGCCCCCTGGCATGACCCCTGGTGTAGCCCCCTGTCACGGCCCCCTGGCATGGCCCCGTGGCGTGTCATGTCCACCCCCCCTCTACCGTCCCCTTCTCCTGTACATGTCCACCCCCCCTCTACCTTCCCCTTCTCCTGTACATGTCCACCCCCTCTACCTTCCCTTCTCCTGTACATGTCCACCCCCACCTTCCCTTATCCTGTACATGTCCACCCCCTCTACCTTCCCTTCTCCTGTACATGTCCACCCCCCTCTACCTTTCCCCTTCTCCTGTACATGTCCACCCTCTACCGTCCCCTTCTGCTGTACATGTCCACCCCTCTACCGTCCCCTTCGCCTGTACATGTCCACCCCCCTCTACTGTCCCCTTCTCCTGTACATGTCCACCCCTCTACCTTTCCCCTTCTGCTGTACATGTCCACCCCCTCTACCTTCCCCTTCTCCTGTACATGTCCACCCCCTCTACCGTCCCCTTCTCCTGTACATGTCCACCCCCTCTACCTTCCCCTTCTCCTGTACATGTCCACCCCTCTACCGTCCCCTTCTCCTGTACATGTCCACCCCTCTACCTTCCCCTTCTCCTGTACATGTCCACCCCCTCTACCTTCCCCTTCTTCTGTACATGTCCACCCCCTCTACTGTCCCATTCTCCTGTACATGTCCACCCCCCTCTACCTTCCCCTTCTCCTGTACATGTCCACCCCTCTACCGTCCCCTTCTCCTGTACATGTCCACCCCTCTACCGTCCCCTTCTCCTGTACATGTCCACCCCCTCTACTGTCCCATTCTCCTGTACATGTCCACCCCCCTCTACCTTCCCCTTCTCCAGTACATGTCCACCCCCTCTACCGTCCCCTTCTCCTGTACATGTCCACCCCCTCTACCTTCCCTTCTCCTGTACATGTCCACCCCTCTACCGTCCCCTTCTCCTGTACATGTCCACCCCTCTACGTCTCCTTCTCCTGTACATGTCCACCCCCTCTACCTTCCCCTTCTCCTGTACATGTCCACTCTCTATGTCCCTTTCTCCTGTACATGTCCACCCTCTACCGTCCCCTTTCTCCTGTACATGTCCACCCCTCTACCGACCCTTCTCCTGTACATGTCCACCCCTCTACCGTCTCCTTCTCCTGTACATGTCCACCCCTCTACTTCCCCTTCTCCTGTACATGTCCACCCCCTCTACCTTCCCTTTCTTCCTGTACATGTCCACCTCTACCCCCTTCTCCTGTACATGTCCACCCCTCTACCTTCCCCTTCTCCTGTACATGTCCACCTCTACCTTCCCTTCTCCTGTACATGTCCACCCCTCTTCTCCTGTACATGTCCACCCCCTCTACCTTCCCTTCTCCTGTACATGTCCACCCCCTCTACCGTCCCCTTCTCCTGTACATGTCCACTTCTCTACTGTCCCCTTCTCCTGTACATGTCCACCCTCTACCTTCCCCCTTCTCCTGTACATGTCCACCCCCTCTACCTTCCCTTCTCCTGTACATGTCTCTACCGTCCCCTTCTCCTGTACATGTCCACCCCCTCTACCTTCCCTTCTCCTGTACATGTCCACCCCCTCTACCTTCCCTTCTCCTGTACATGTCCACCCCTCTACTGTCCCCTTCTCCTGTACATGTCCACCCCTCTACTTTCCCCTTCTCCTGTACATGTCCACCCCCTCTACCTTCCCCTTCTCCTGTACATGTCCACCCCTCTACCTTCCCCTTCTCCTGTACATGTCCACCCCCCTCTACCTTCCCTTCTCCTGTACATGTCCACCCTCTACCGTCCCCTTCTCCTGTACATGTCCACCCCCCTACCTTTCCTTCTCCTTCTACCGTCCCCTTTCCTGTACATGTCTCTACTTCCCTTCTCCTGTACATGTCCACCCCCTCTACCGTCCCATTCTCCTGTACATGTCCACCCCCTCTACCTTCCCTTCTCCTGTACATGTCCACCCCCTCTACCTTCCCTTCTCCTGTACATGTCCACCCCCTCTACCGTCCCTTCTCCTGTACATGTCCACCCCCTTCTCCTGTACATGTCCACCTCCTTCCCCTTCTCCTGTACATGTCCACCCCTCTACCTTCCCCTTCTCCTGTACATGTCCACCCCCCCTCTACCGTCCCCTTCTCCTGTACATGTCCACCTCTACCTCCCCTTCTCCTGTACATGTCCACCCCTACCGTCCCCTTCTCCTGTACATGTCCACCCCTCTACCGTCCCCTTCTCCTGTACATGTCCCCCCCCCTCTACCTCCCCTTCTCCTGTACATGTCCACCCCCTCTACCTTCCCTTCTCCTGTACATGTCCACCCCCTCTACCGTCCCCTTCTCCTGTACATGTCCACCCCCTCTACCGTCCCTTCTCCTGTACATGTCCACCCCCCTACCTTCCCTTCTCCTGTACATGTCCACCCCCTCTACCTTCCCTTCTCCTGTACATGTCCCCCCCTCTACCTTCCCCTTCTCCTCTACATGTCCACCCCTCTACCTTCCCCTTCTCCTGTACATGTCCACCCCTCTACCTTCCCCTTCTCCTGTACATGTCCACCCCCCCTCTACCGTCCCCTTCTCCTGTACATGTCCCACCCCCTCTACCTTCCCATTCTCCTGTACATGTCCACCCCTCTACTGTCCTTCTCCTGTACATGTCCACTTCTCTACCTTCCTTCTCCTGTACATGTCCACCCCCCTCTACCTCCCTTCTCCTGTACATGTCCACCCCCCTCTACCTTCCCCTTCTCCTGTACATGTCCACCCCCTCTACCGTCCCCTTCTCCTGTACATGTCCACCCCCTCTACCGTCCCCTTCTCCTGTACATGTCCACCCCCCCTCTACCTTCCCCTTCTCCTGTACATGTCCACCCCCCCTCTACCTTCCCCTTCTCCTGTACATGTCCACCCCCCCTCTACCGTCCCCTTCTCCTGTACATGTCCACCCCCCCTCTACCGTCCCCTTCTCCTGTACATGTCCACCCCCCCCCTACCTTCCCTTCTCCTGTACATGTCCACCCCTCTACTGTCCCCTTCTCCTGTACATGTCCACCCCTCTACCTTCCCCTTCTCCTGTACATGTCCACCCCCTCTACCTTCCCCTTCTCCTGTACATGTCCACCCCTCTACCCTTCCTTCTCCTGTACATGTCCACCCCCCTCTTCTCCTGTACATGTCCACCCCTCTCTACCTCCCCTTCTCCTGTACATGTCCACCCCCTCTACCGTCCCCTTCTCCTGTACATGTCCACCCCCTCTACCTTCCCCTTCTCCTGTACATGTCCACCCCCCCTCTACCTTCCCCTTCTCCTGTACATGTCCACCCCCCCTCTACCTTCCCCTTCTCCTGTACATGTCCACCCCCCTCTACCTTCCCCTTCTCCTGTACATGTCCACCCCCCCTCTACCGTCCCCTTCTCCTGTACATGTCCACCCCCCCTCTACCTTCCCCTTCTCCTGTACATGTCCACCCCCCCTCTACCTTCCCCTTCTCCTGTACATGTCCACCCCCCCTCTACCTTCCCCTTCTCCTGTACATGTCCACCCCCCCTCTACCGTCCCCTTCTCCTGTACATGTCCACCCCCCCTCTACCTTCCCCTTCTCCTGTACATGTCCACCCCCCCTCTACCGTCCCCTTCTCCTGTACATGTCCACCCCCTTCTCCTGTACATGTCCTTCTTCTCCTGTACATGTCCACCCCTCTACCGTCCCCTTCTCCTGTACATGTCCACCCCTCTACCGTCCCTTCTCCTGTACATGTTCTCTACCTTCCCTTTTCTCCACCCCCTCTACCGTCCCCTTCTCCTGTACATGTCCACCCCCTCTACCGTCCCCTTCTCCTGTACATGTCCACCCCCTCTACCGTCCCCTTCTCCTGTACATGTCCACCCCCCCTCTACCTTCCCCTTCTCCTGTACATGTCCACCCCCCCTCTACCGTCCCCTTCTCCTGTACATGTCCACCCCCCCTCTACCGTCCCCTTCTCCTTTACATGTCCACCCCCTCTACCTTCCCCTTCTCCTGTACATGTCCACCCCCCTCTACCGTCCCCTTCTCCTGTACATGTCCACCCCCTCTACTTTCCCTTCTCCTGTACATGTCCACCCCCTCTACCTTCCCCTTCTCCTGTACATGTCCACCCCCTCTACCGTCTTCCCTTCTCCTGTACATGTCCACCCCTCTACCTTCCCCTTCTCCTGTACATGTCCACCCCCCCTCTACCTTCCCCTTCTCCTGTACATGTCCACCCCCTCTACTGTCCCCTTCTCCTGTACATGTCCACCCCCCTCTACCTCCCCTTCTCCTGTACATGTCCACCCCCTCTACCTTCCCTTCTCCTGTACATGTCCACCCCCCTCTACCTTCCCTTCTCCTGTACATGTCCACCCCCTCTACCTTCCCCTTCTCCTGTACATGTCCACCCCCTCTACCTTCCCCTTCTCCTGTACATGTCCACCCCTCTACCTTCCCCTTCTCCTGTACATGTCCACCCCCTCTACCTTTCCCCTTCTCCTGTACATGTCCACCCCCTCTACCTTCCCCTTCTCCTGTACATGTCCACCCCCTCTACCTTCCCCTTCTCCTGTACATGTCCACCCCCTCTACCTTCCCATTCTCCTGTACATGTCCACCCCCCCTCTACCTTCCCCTTCTCCTGTACATGTCCACCCCCTCTACCTTCCCCTTCTCCTGTACATGTCCACCCCCTCTACCGTCCCCTTCTCCTGTACATGTCCACCCCCTCTACCTTCCCCATTCTCCTGTACATGTCCACCCCCTCTACCGTCCCCTTCTCCTGTACATGTCCACCCCCTCTACCGTCCCCTTCTCCTGTACATGTCCACCCCCTCTACCTTCCCATTCTCCTGTACATGTCCAAATCAAATCTAAAATCAAATTTATATGTCCAGCCCTCTCGTACATCAGCTGATATCTCAAAGTGCTGTACATGAAACCCAGCCTAAAACCCCAAACTCCAAACAATGTCCAGGTGTAAAAGCACGGTTCTCCTGTACATGTCCAGAGGCCAAAACCTAGGAAGAAACCTCCACTGGGTGGCCAGTCCTCTTCTGGCTGTCCACCGGGTAGAGATTATAACAGAACATGACCAAGATGTTCAAATGTTCATAAATGACCAGCATGGTCGAATAATCTAAGGCAGAACAGTTGAAACTGGAGCAGCAGCACAGTCAGGTGGACTGGGGACATGTCCACCCATCATGTCCCCTTCTCCTGTACATGGTCATAGGGCTCTACCTTCCTTCTCCTGTACATGTCCACCCCCTCTAGAGAGCCCTTCTCCTGTACATGTCCACCCCTCTACCTTCCCTTCTCCTGTACATGTCCACCCCCTCTCTTCCTTCCTGTACATGTCCACCCCCTCTCTACCTTCCTCTTCTCCTGTACATGTCCACCCCTCTACCTTCCCCTTCTCCTGTACATGTCCACCCCCTCTCTACCCCTCCCTCCCCCTCTTCCCCCTCTCTACCCCTCCCTCCCTCTTCCCCCCTCTACCCTCTCTCCCTCTTCCCCTCTCTACCCCTCCCTCCCCTTCTTCCCCCTCTCTCCCTCCCTCCCTCTTCCCTCTCTTCCCCCCTCCCCCTCTCTCCCCCTCCCCTCCCTCCCCTCTCTCCCCCTCTCTACCCCTCTGTCCCCCTCCCCCTCCCTACCCCTCTTCCCCTCTCTCCCCCCCTCCCCCCCCCTCTTCCCCCTCTCTACCCCTACCTCCCCCCCTACCCCTCCCTCCCCTTCTTCCCCCTCCCTCCCCCCTTCCCTCCCCCCCTCTTCCCCCTCTCTACCCCTCTGTCCCCTCCCTCCCCTCTTCCCCCTCCCCTCCCCCTCTTCCCCCTCTCTCCCCTCTGTCCCCCTCCCTCCCCCCTCTTCCCCCTCTTCCCCTCTGTCCCCCCTCTTCCCCTCTCTACCCCTCTGTCCCCCTCCCTCCCCCTCTTCCCCTCCCTCCCCTCCCCCCCCTTCCCCTCTCTACCCCTCTGTCCCCTCCCTCCCTCCTCTTTCCCTCTTCCCCCTCTTCCCCCTCTTCCCCCTCCCTCCCCTCCCTCCCTCTTCCCCCTCTCTCCCCTCTGTCCCCTCCCCCCCCTCTTCCCCCTCTCTACCCCTCTGTCCCCCTCCCTCCCCTCTTCCCCTCTCCCCCCCTCTGTCCCCCTCCCTCCCCCTCTTCCCCTCTCTACCCCTCTGTCCCCCTCCCTCCCCCTCTTCCCCCTCTCTACCCCTCTGTCCCCCTCCCTCCCCCTTCCCCCTCTCTACCCCCTCCCTCCCCTCTCTACCCCTCTGTCCCCCTCCATCCCCCTCTTCCCCTCCCTCCCCCTCCCTCCCCCTCTTCCCCCTCTCCCCCTCCCTCCCCTCTTCCCCCCTCTCTACCCCTCCCTCCCCCCTCCCTCCCTCTCTTCCCCCTCTGTCCCCCTCAGACGTGTTCCAGAGTCTGTTGTGACAGCCCAATGTCTCTCCTGCCACACAGCATGATGTCACTGCGTCCCCTGCAGGAGGTCACTGCCACGTCCACTGCCACGTCCAATCCCGTTCCACCTCACTCCCGATCAGACTCCGGGCCAATGACACGAGGCTGTATCCCTTTGAAGTGTACCTCTTCCGACCAGGGCCTATAGGGGTCCATATACCAGTAGTGAACTGTATAGGGGATAGGGTGCTATTTGGAACAGGCAGACAAGAGATGGCTGATTACAGTCACACTCATTATCACCACTATCTCCAGCCCTGGGAAGCATCTGAAACAGCTGGTTGGAAAGTGGCTTTGAACATGGCTTGGAAAAATGACTCTGAACAGCGCTGAGAGGCAGAAAATTAGAGCTCTCTCTATTCTCTCTACTACAGACAAACACAAATGCAAACCCACACGCGCAATGAAATATATATATTTTTTTTGGGGGGACAATTTGCAGAGGGGGATTTTGCCATTTGCCCTGTGAAATATTTCTCTCTCGCTTTATGTCGGAATCTCTCTCCTATCCTCTATCTTTACACTCCTCTTACTTTCTCGCATTTACTCTCCCCCTCTCTCTCTATGACTCTCTTACTGTCTGTCTCTTTCTCTTTCATTGAAAAATATATATATAAATATATACAGTACGAGTCAAAAGTTTGTAGAATAATAGTGAAGACATCAAAATGATGAAATAACACATATGGAATCATGTAGTAACCAGAAAAAGGTTGAACAAATCAAAATATATTTAATATTTAAAATTCTTCAAAGTAGCCACCCTTTGCCTTGATGACAGCTTTGCACACTCTTGGCATTCTCTCAACCAGCTTCATGAGGTAGTTACCTGGAATTCATTTAAAAAAAAAGTTAATTTGTGGAATTTCTTTCTTTCTTAATGCATTTGAGCCAATCAGTTGTGTTGTGACAAGGTAGGGGTGGTATACAGAACAAGTCCATATTATGGCAAGAACAGCTCAAATAAGCAAAGAGAAAAGACAGTCCATCATTGATGATGATGATGAGCGACCTCTCATGTAGAGACTCATTCCCCTCTCATTCAGCCCCCCTTCATAGTAGAAGCCTGAAACAAGTTTATGAGGACGGTAACAGCTCCATTCGTTTCCAACAAGGAACAGACAGTCCTTATAATTCTGGACAAAAACTACACACATTTACATTCGGTATTAATGATTATAATAAGATTCATACATCCATACAGTAACATAATAGTAATAGTATTCTGTTTAGTCATAGTTCTGATTGAAATGTGTACATAATTTACTGATTATTCATAAAAAATACCTTAAAAACTTAAAAAAGTTATATTACAGGTCGTAGAAACAGTTCAAACTAAGTATAGAATCACTCTTCAGGATGTTGTTATCATAAATCATTAATAACGTTCCAACCGGAGAATTCCTTTGTCTGTAGAGAAGCAATGGAACGCAGGTCGCTCTCATGTGAATTGCGCCTGACCAGCCCTTGGCACTCTGACAGACACCTGGCTCATTCAGCTCTCATTCAGCCCCACATCACAGTAGAAGCCTCATTCAAGTTTCTAAAGATGGGTGACATCTAGGGGAAGCCTTAGGAAGTGCAAGATGACCAATATCCCACTGTATCTTCAATATAGGCTGAGTTGAAAAATGACGGACCTCTGATTTCCCACATCCTGGTCGGATTGTTTCTCAGGTTTTTGCCTGCCATATGAGTTCTGTTATACTCACAGACATCATTCAAACAGTTTTAGAAACTTCAGAGTGTTGTCTATCCACATATACTAATAATATGCATATATCAGCAACTGGGACTGAGGAGCAGGCAGTTTACTCTGGCCACCTCTGGTCACCTTATTCATCCAAGCTACTCAATACTGCCCCCAGCGATAAGACGTTTTAATGTAATAACTACCTGTAATAATGGTTATGTATTAATGGTTATGTAATAACTACCTGTAATAATGGTTATGTATTAATGGTTATGTAAGAACCACCTATAATAATGGTTATGTAATAACTACCTATAATAATGGTTATGTAATAACTACCTGTAATAATGGTTATGTAATAACTACCTGTAATAATGGTTATGTATTAATGGTTATGTAATAACTACCTGTAATAATGGTTATGTAATAATGGTTATGTAATAACTACCTGTAATAATGGTTATGTAATAATGGTTATGTAATAACTACCTGTAATAATGGTTATGTAATAACTACCTGTAATAATGGTTATGTAATAATGGTTATGTAATAACTACCTGTAATAATGGTTATGTAATAACCACCTGTAATAATGGTTATGTAATAACTACCTGTAATAATGGTTATGTAATAATGGTTATGTAATAATGGTTATGTAATAACTACCTGTAATAATGGTTATGTAATAATGGTTATGTAATAACCACCTGTAATAATGGTTATGTAATAACTACCTGTAATAATGGTTATGTATTAATGGTTATGTAATAACTACCTGTAATAATGGTTATGTATTAATGGTTATGTAATAACTACCTGTAATAATGGTTATGTAATAACTACCTGTAATAATGGTTATGTATTAATGGTTATGTAATAACTACCTGTAATAATGGTTATGTAATAACCACCTGTAATAATGGTTATGTATTAAAGTATGTATTAATGGTTATGTAATAATGTCGACGACATCCGATCCTCGTTTGCTAAGTCAAACGACACCGCTGGTTCTGCTCACACTGCCCTACCCTGTGCTCTGACCTCTTTCTCCCCTCTCTCTCCAGATGAAATCTTGCGTCTTGTGACAGCCGGCCGCCCAACAACCTGCCCACTTGACCCTATCCCCTCCTCTCTTCTCCAGACCATTTCCGGAGACCTTCTCCCTTACCTCACCTCGCTCATCAACTCATCCCTGACCGCTGGCTACGTCCCTTCCGTCTTCAAAAGAGCGAGAGTTGCACCCCTTCTGAAAAAAACCTACACTCGATCCCTCCGATGTCAACAACTACAGACCAGTATCCCTTCTTTCTTTTCTCTCAAACTCTTGAGCGTGCCGTCCTTGGCCAGCTCTACCGCTATCTCTCTCAGAATGACCTTCTTGATCCAAATCAGTCAGGTTTCAAGACTAGTCATTCAACTGAGACTCTCTTCTCTGTATCACGGAGCGCTCCGCACTGCTAAAGCTAACTCTCTCTCCTCTGCTCTCATCCTTCTAGACCTGTTCCACTGGATGTCATAAGGTGAATGCACCAATTTGTAAGTGTAATAATGGTTATGTATTCTGGATAATAAGCGTCTGCTAAATGACTTAAATGTAATGGGTTATGTAAATGTAAACTACCTGTAATAATGGTTATGTATTAATGGTTATGTAAGAACCACCTATAATAATGGTTATGTAATAACTACCTGTAATAATGGTTATGTAATAATGGTTATGGAATAACTACCTGTAATAATGGTTATGTATTAATGGTTATGGAATAACTACCAATAATAATGGTTATGGAATAACTACCAATAATAATGGTTATGTAATAATGGTTATGTAATAACTACCTGTAATAATGGTTATGTATTAATGGTTATGTAATAACAGCCGGTAATAATGGTTATGTAATAATGGTTATGTAATAACTACCTGTAATAATGGTTATGTAATAATGGTTATGTATTAATGGTTATGTATTAATGGTTATGTAATAACTACCTGTAATAATGGTTATGTAATAACGGTTATGTAATAACTACCTGTAATAATGGTTATGTAATAACTACCTGTATTAATGGTTATGTATTAATGGTTATGTAATAACTAGATGTCATAATGGTTATGTAATAACCACCTGTAATACAGTTTATAAGTTTAACACTATAGAGTGTTACATTAACACTGGCAGGGGAAATACAGTTTATAAGTTTAACACTATAGAGTGTCACATGAACACTCATAATGTAACACCTTAATCAGAGTCGTTTTTACACTCTGTGTTGGACCATGTGTTATCTGAGATAGTGGCAAAATGAACTCTTTAAATGTTGATTTAACACTTCAAAATGTAATCCGTGTGCACTATATATAGAGTAACCAACATAGATCCTTAGGACTGTCACACCCTCTGCTATTATAAACCAGGTGTAAAGAAATGTTGAAATGTCCCCCTCAGCTCTCAATTATCAGTTCTCTCCTGTGTCACCGATCTCACAGATCAGTACCCCCTGCCTACCCCTCCCCATCAGTCCCTGCCAATCAGTGACCGAGCATGTAATTACCATGGCGATGGGAGCGCCACGCTCAGTAGTCAGGTGATTAGGGTGAGACTGGGAGTCCTGCACTCTGACAGCTAGGGTGGGAGTGATAGGATACGGACACACGGACACACACACACACACACACACACACACACACACACACACACACACACACACACACACACACACACACACACACACACACACACACACACACACACACACACACACACACACACACACACACACACACACACACACACACACACACACACACACACACACAGGTGTGAACAACACTCCTCAGCCTGAGTCACGATGACTCACTGGCCTGACATTCACAATTCTCTGTAATGAGCAGCTCAGATAACCTATCTAGGAAAATACTTGATTGTATGATTTTTACATCCATTTTATAATGCAGAAAGTTATGCAGAACCAGTCAACCGTTTGGACACACTCTACTCATTCAAGGGTTTATCTTTATCTAGATTATTTTCTACATCGTGACGCCATGAAACAGTGGAAATAACACACATGAATTAATGTAGAAACCAAAAAAGTGTTAAACAAATAAAAAATATATTTTTATATTTTAAATGATTCAAAGTAGCCACCCTTTGCTTTGATGACAGCTTTGCACACTCTTGGCATTCTCTCAACCAGCTCCACCTGGAATGCTTTTCCAACAGTCTTGAAGGAGTTCCCACATATGATGAGCACTTGTTGGCTGCTTTTCCTTCACTCTGTGGTCCAACTCATCCCAAATCATCTCAATTGGGTTGAGGTCAGGTGATTGTGGAGGCCAGGTCATCTGATGCAGCACTCCATCACTCTCCTTCTTGGTCAAATAGCCCTTAAACGGCCTAGAGGTGGGTTGGGTCATTGTCCTGTTGAAAAACAAATGATAGTCCCACTAAGGCAAAACCAGATGGGATGATGGCGTATCGCTGCAGAATGCCGTGGTAGACATGCCAGTTAAGTTTGCCTTGAATTGTAAATAAATCACTGACAGTGTCAACAGCAAAGCACCCCCACACCATCACACCTCCTCCTCCATGCTTCACGGTGGGAACCACACATGCAGAGATCATCCGTTCACCTACTCTGCGTCTCACAAAGACACAGCGGTTGGAACCAAACATCTCTCATTTGGACTCATCAGACCTAAGGACAGATTTCCATCAGTCTAATGTCCATTGCTCGTGTTTCTTGGCCCAATTAAGTGTCTTCTTATCATTGGTGTCCTTTAGTAGTGATTTGTTTGCAGCAATTTGACCATGAAGGCCTGATTCACACAGTCTTCTCTGAACAGTTGATGTTGATGTATCTGTTACTTGAACTCTGTGATGCATTTATTTGGGCTGCAATCTGAGATGCAGTTAACTCTAATGAACTTATCCTCTGTGATGCAGAGGTAACTCTGGATCTTCCTTTCCTGTGGCGGTCCTCATGAGAGCAAGTTTCATCATAGCGCTTGATGGTTTTTGCGACTGCACTTGACGAAATTTGAAAAGTTCTTGACGTTTTCTGGATTGACTGACCTGTGTGTCCGGGGACGGCAGGTAGCCTAGTGGTTAGAGAGTTGGGCCAGTAACCAAAAGGTTGCTGGATCAAATCCCAGAGCTGACAAGGTAAAAATAAGTCATTATGCCCCTGGACAAGGCACTGTTCCCGATAGGTTGTCATTGTAAATTTGAATAAAAGTTAAATAGTTAAATAAAGGTTAAATAAATACAAAATTAACGAGTTGTTCTTGCCTGTTGACTATCATCAAATAAATTCCATACGTGTAATTTAATTACGCGATTAAAACTAATCATTTAACTTTAAGGAAGTCGGGGCACCACGGGAACGTGTTGTTTATAGAGTTTCAATTTCCCGAGTATAACTCTTCAGATATTTTATTATCTTATCAGAACAGTTAATGTGTTGTTATTTTTACCTCATCAGTTCTCATTACTGAATGTAACCCTTGGATATCTGCACAAACCCTAGCATAAATTATGAATCAGCGATATACAAATTAGTTCAATTATTTATTTACTAACTGACTTAATCACATAATTACATAATCACACACAATTAGTTCACACATGGGTTACTACATGATACAAAGAAAAAAGTCCCTAGCGGACAAAACTGATATGATGGCTTGGTAGACTGTCACTCCCTATTCTGTTGATTGTCTCCACCCACTCCTGGTGTCACTTATTTTCCTCAGTGTATTTATCCCTGTGTTTCCTGTCTCTCTGTACCAGTGTATTTATCCCTGTGTTTCCTGTCTCTCTGTACCAGTGTATGTATCCCTGTGTTTCCTGTCTCTCTGTGCCAGTTTGTCCTGTATGTTTAGTCAACCAGCGTGTTTTTCCCCGAACTCCTTTTCTATTCTGTTTTTGATTGTCTTCCTGGTTTTGACTCCTGCCTGACTCTGGACTACTTTCCCTCCTGTCTGATCATTCTGCCCTGACCTTGAATCTGCCTGCCCTGACCTTGAATCTGCCTGCCCTTCATTAACTATAGGACTGTGAAATGGTTTTGACCTTTTGCCTGTACACGACCATTCTCTTGCCTAACCCTTTTTGGATTAATAAACGTTGTAAGACTTCAACCATCTGTGTCTGAATCTGGGTCTTGCACTGTGCCTAGATAAGACAAAGGAAAGGGATGTGGACCTCTCAAGAGTGGAAACTCATAGCTAATAACTACACTCATAGAAATTGCTAACACTTTACGTGAACTTCCGCTCATTCGAAAATAAATTGCAATTTACATATTTACGAGTGTTTTATCTTGTTGTCTCTCTTTGTGGTCGCTGGTCTGCCGGAGAGTCAATCGACAGAAAGTCTCTGGTTGTGTTCATCATCGATACGATAATATAGTTGTTATAATGGATACTTCAGGTATAGTTGTTATAATGGATACTCCAGGTGAAGTTGTTATAATGGATACTTCAGGTGAAGTTGTTATAATGGATACTTCAGGTGAAGTTGTTATAATGGATACTCCAGGTGAAGTTGTTATAATGGATACTTCAGGTGAAGTTGTTATAATGGATACTTCAGGTGAAGTTGTTATAATGGATACTTCAGGTGAAGTTGTTATAATGGATACTTCAGGTGAAGTTGTTATAATGGATACTTCAGGTGAAGTTGTTATAATGGATACTTCAGGTGAAGTTGTTATAATGGATACTTCAGGTGAAGTTGTTATAATGGATACTTCAGGTGAAGTTGTTATAATGGATACGTCAGGTGAAGTTGTTATAATGGATACTTCAGGTGAAGTTGTTATAATGGATACTTCAGGTGAAGTTGTTATAATGGATACTTCAGGTGAAGTTGTTATAATGGATACTTCAGAGTACCATTTGGAATTGTTCTTAGAAGAGATGCGTTTACCAGACTAAAGTTTTTAAACAGCTGCAGTCTGAATAATTATTCTTTAGTTTGTAGATTTCTTCACCATTTCAACGTGGAAATGATCTCCACATTCTCTGGACTTGTCCTTTGGTAGAATTGTATTTTAAACCACTTCACACACCAGCAACACCCGCCATTTGTTTTTGTCTTAGAAATTCAACCATTTTGCAACCTGTGGTTTACACTGTGGTTTGTGTGGTCTGGTGTGAATTGCGTCACGGGGGCTTTTATACTTGAGTACCAAAAAGGGGCAGGTCTCATCATGTTTTGTTCCCACCTGGGCATGGCTACTGACTATGAATAAATTACCATAAAACAACCAATTCTCATTTAGAAGACTAAGTCACGTTAGCTTTTTTCAAATGTATTCTTATACTTAGTCAAGCATCTTATTCAACATTCAGAAGTAAACCTGACAGCTGGGAAACTTCAAGATATGGAATTATTAGGCATGCAACGGTACACAGTATGTTGTCAGACCATTTGGTACGACCCCTATGGTTCAATGCCACACGTGAACCACAGAATTACGATATGTCATTTTCCTACTTTTTCCAAAACCTGCTTATTGCGCTGCAGACGACACGCACGTTGTACATTCAGATCTACAGAACCAGACGAGTAGGTTGTGAACAGGCTTGGCAACTGCTTGGGGCCACAGGCCGTTAGGGAGCTCCTGAGGGCTGATAGACTTTACTCCACAGCAATGTCTCCAAATGTGGCAACCGCAGTGACCGCAACCCACTCCCCCTTAGACAACCAATGGACGATTTGCAATGACATCTGAG
The DNA here is from genome assembly GCF_023373465.1 of Oncorhynchus keta. Lineage (NCBI taxonomy): Eukaryota > Metazoa > Chordata > Actinopteri > Salmoniformes > Salmonidae > Oncorhynchus > Oncorhynchus keta. The sequence continues at coordinate 46,553,492 of NC_068440.1, read as the reverse complement.
TAGGAAACCTCCCTAAAGGGGCCCATTGAAGAGAGGAGAAACAAAAAAAACAAATATTCTCTGGGCTCCAATGTGACAGCGAGCGCCAGCGAGACAGAGAGAAGAACGTTTGAAGAGGCACCACTTTCAAATACACTTCTAACATGATGTGTCATTCACGTGGCCGGATCTCGGCCATATCCAGGTGGAGCTGGAGCGGGAGAGAGTCCACTCCGTTTGCATAAAACACAACAATCTCTCGCTGCTGATTTCCAACAACATTTTGTGACAAATTCAGAAAAACATGAAGAAATAACGAAAGCAGTGGGATTATACAAAGTCAAAGATTTGATTGCCTATACAAGTATGTACCCTGTTTATTTGAAATAGAGAAGGCAAAGCACCTACAGGTCGCCAAAGCTAAGAAGTACTTTTGAGTTTAATGTTTTTCTCCCCTTGATTTCATACAGTGGAGAAATAAACCAGGCTTGGTCAGTCATGCTGCCATTTTTCTTAAAGGAAAGTTTTATTTGTCTTTCGGTAAAATAAAGAGTTTATTGTTTAAAGGGTGATGTGATTTTATTTTTTGTTCTTAAATATAAAGATACCGAAACCGTACCGTTACCGAGGCCCACTGTATCGTGATACATACCGAACCGTGGAACCACTGTATCGTGATATATTCTGAACCGTGGGAACACTGTATCGTGATATATTCTGAACCGTGGGAACACTGTATCGTGATAAATTCTGAACCGTGGGAACATTGTATCGTGGTTACATTCTGAACTGTGGCGCCCTCTATCGTGATACATACCGAACCGTGGCGCCCTCTATCGTGATACATTCTGAACTGTGGCGCCCTCTATCGTGATACATTCTCAACCGTGGCGCCCTCTATCGTGATACATACCGAACCGTGGCGCCCTCTATCGTGATACATACCGAACCGTGGCGCCCTCTATCGTGATACATACCGAACCGTGGCGCCCTCTATCGTGATACATACCGAACCGTGGCGCCCTCTATCGTGATACATACCGAACCGTGGCGCCCTCTATCGTGATACATACCGAACCGTGGCGCACTCTATCGTGATACATACCGAACCGTGGCGCACTCTATCGTGATACATACCGAACCGTGGCGCCCTCTATCGTGATACATACCGAACCGTGGCGCCCTCTATCGTGATACATACCGAACCGTGGCGCCCTCTATCGTGATACATACCGAACCGTGGCGCCCTCTATCGTGATACATACCGAACCGTGGCCCACTGTATCGTGATACATTCTGAACCGTGGCGCCCTCTATCATGATACATTCTGAACCGTGGCCCACTGTACCGTTGCATCCCTTAAAGTTATGCGTGTTCCCTGTCCTTCATGAGATCACCAAATGAAACAAACTCCGCATGACTGTCCCTTAGTTGTCTACGGACCATTCCCACATTCTCAAAAATAGTAATATTGTTTAATCGCTATTTTGGGGATTAGAAGTTTCTAAAGAGAAGCTGTTTGTTCTCCAAACTCTATCCCTCAACACTGCCAGGCAGGTAATTATGACCGTTGTATAACCTGATAGTGGATGGGTTGGGAGAGCCACAATACGGAGTTAACGTCGGACGTTTACATACACCTTAGTCAAATACATTTAAACTCAGTTTTTCATAATTCATGACATTTAACCAGAGTATAAATTCCCAGTCTTAGGTCAGTTAGGATCACCACTTCATTTTAAGAATGTGAAATGTCAGAATAATACTAGAGAGAATTATTTATTTCAGCTTTTATTTATTTAATCATATTCCCAGCGGGTCAGAAGATTACATCCAATCAATTAGTATTTGGTATAATTTATTTAGTTTGTTTAACTTGAGTCAAATGTTTTGGGTAGCCTTCCACAAGCTCCCCACAATAAGTTGGGTGAGTTTTGGCCCATTCCTCCTGACAGAGCTGGTGTAACTGAGTCAGGTTTGTCGGCCTCCTTGCTCGCAGACGCTTTTTCAGTTCTGCACACACATTTTCCATAGGATGAGGTCAGGGCTTTGTGATGGCCACTCCAATACCTTGACTTTTTTGTCCTTAAGCCATTTTGCCACAACTTTGGAAATATGCTTGGGGTCATTTTCCATTTGGAATACCGATTTGCGACCAAGCTTTAACTTCCTGACTGATGTCTTGAGATGTTGCTTCAATATATGCACATATTTTTCCTTCCTCATGGTGCCATCTATTTTTGTGAAGTGCACCAGTCCCTCCTGCAGCAAAGTACAGCAGCAAAATGATGCCTCCACCCCCGTGCTTCACGGTTGGGAGGTGTTCTTCGGCTTACAAGCCTCCCTTTTTCTTCCAACCATAACGATGGTCATTATGGCCAAACAGTTCTATTTTTGTTTCATCAGACCAGAGGACATTTCTCCAAAAAGTACAATCTTTGTCCACATGTGCAGTTGTAAACCGTTGTCTGGCTTTTTTATGGCGGCTTTGGAGCAGTGGCTTCTTCCATGCTTAGCGGCCTTTCAGGTTATGTCAGTATAGGACTTGTTTTATTGTGGATATAGATACTTTTGAACCTGTTTTCTCCAGCATCTTCACAAGGTCCTTTGCTGTTGTTCTGGGATTGATTTGCACTTTTCGCACCAAAGTATGTTCATGTCTAGGAGACAGAACGAGTCTTCTTCCTGAGCAGTATGATGTCTGCGTGGTCCCATTTTGTTTATACTTGCATACTGTTGTTTGTACAGATGAACGTGGTACAATCAGGCATTTGGAAATTGCTCCCAAGAATGAACCAGACTTGTGGAGGTTTACAACAACAAAAATTGGCTGATTTCTTTTGATTTTCCCATTATTTTAAGCAAAGAAACACTGAGTTTGAAGGTAGGCTTTGAAATAGATCCACAGGTACACCTCCAATTGACTCAAATGATGTCAAGTAGCCTATCAGAAGCTTCTAAAGCCATGACAACATTTTCTAGAATTTTCCAAGCTGTTTAAAGACAATTGTTGTGAAAATGACTTGTGTCATACCTAAAGGAGATGTCCAAAACCGACTTGCCAAAACTATAGTTTGTTTACAATAAATGTGTGGAGTGGTTGAAAAACGAGTTTTAATGACTCCAACCTAAGTTATGCCTAAATTGTACAGTAGCTTAATCGGTAACATAATCAGTAGCCTAGTCAGTAGCCTATTCAGTAGCCTGGTCAGTAGCCTAGTCAGTAGCTTAATCAGTATCCTGGTCAGTAGCCTCGTCAGTAGCGTAATCAGTAGCCTGGTCAGTAGCTTAGTCAGTAGCCTGGTCAGTAGCCTAGTCAGTAGCCTGGTCAGTAGCTTAATCAGTAGCCTAGTCAGTAGCCTAATCAGTAGCCTGGTCAGTAGCCTAATCAGTAGCCTGGTCAGTAGCCTAATCAGTAGCCTAGTCAGTAGCCTAGTCAGTAGCCTGGTCAGTAGCTTAATCAGTAGCCTAGTCAGTAGCCTAGTCAGTAGCCTAGTCAGTAGCCTAGTCAGTAGCCTGGTCAGTAGCGTAATCAGTAGCCTGGTCAGTAGCCTGGTCAGTAGCTTAATCAGTAGCCTGGTCAGTAGCCTGGTCAGTAGCGTAATCAGTAGCCTGGTCAGTAGCCTAGTCAGTATCCTGGTCAGTAGCCTGGTCAGTAGCGTAATCAGTAGCCTGGTCAGTAGCCTGGTCAGTAGCGTAATCAGTATCCTGGTCAGTAGCCTGGTCAGTAGCGTAATCAGTAGCCTGGTCAGTAGCCTAGTCAGTAGCCTGGTCAGTAGCCTGGTCAGTAGCATGATCAGTAGCGTGATCAGTAGCTTAATCAGTAGCCTGGTCAGTAGCCTAATCAGTAGCGTAATCAGTAGCCTGGTCAGTAGCCTAGTCAGTAGCCTGGTCAGTAGCGTAATCAGTAGCCTGGTCAGTAGCCTAGTCAGTAGCCTGGTCAGTAGCTTAATCAGTAGCTTAATCAGTAGCCTGGTAAGTAGCGTAATCAGTAGCCTGGTGGGTAGCCTAATCAGTAGCGTAATCAGTAGCCTGGTCAGTAGCCTGGTCAGTAGCGTAATCAGTAGCCTAATCAGTAGCGTAATCAGTAGCCTGGTCAGTAGCCTAATCAGTAGCGTATTCAGTAGCCTGGTCAGTAGCGTAATCAGTAGCCTGGTCAGTAGCCTAATCAGTAGCGTAATCAGTAGCCTGGTCAGTAGCCTGGTCAGTAGTGTAATCAGTAGCCTGGTCAGTAGCCTGGTCAGTAGTGTAATCAGTAGTGTAATCAGTAGTGTAATCAGTAGCGTAATCAGTAGCGTAATCAGTAGCGTAATCAGTAGCCTGGTCAGTAGTGTAATCAGTAGCGTAATCAGTAGCCTGGTCAGTAGTGTAATCAGTAGCCTGGTCAGTAGCCTGGTCAGTAGCCTAGTCAGTAGCCTAATCAGTAGCGTAATCAGTAGCCTGGTCAGTAGTGTAATCAGTAGCCTGGTCAGTAGCCTGGTCAGTAGCCTAATCAGTAGCCTAATCAGTAGCCTGGTCAGTAGCCTGGTCAGTAGCCTGGCCAGTAGCGTAATCAGTAGCCTAGTCAGTAGCCTGGCCAGTAGCGTAATCAGTAGCCTGGTCAGTAGCCTAATAATATTAATGAGTAGCGTAATCAGTAGCCTGGTCATTAGCCTAATCAGTAGCGTAATCAGTAGCCTGGTCAGTAGCGTAATCAGTAGCCTAGTCAGTAGCCTGGTCAGTAGCTTGGTCAGTAGCGTGATCAGTAGCGTGATCAGTAGCATAATCAGTAGCCTGGTCAGTAGCCTAATCAGTAGCCTGGTCAGTAGCCTTGTCAGTAGCCTAATCGGTAAACTAATTGGTAGCCTAATCAGTAGCGTAATCAGTAGCCTGGTCAGTAGCGTAATCAGTAGCCTAGTCAGTAGCCTGGTCAGTAGCGTAATCAGTAGCCTGGTCAGTAGCCTGGTCAGTAGCCTAATCAGTAGCCTGGTCAGTAGCATAATCAGTAGCCTGGTCAGTAGCGTAATCAGTAGCCTGGTCAGTAGCGTAATCAGTGGCCTGGTCAGTAGCCTGGTCAGTAGCGTAATAAGTAGCCTGGTCAGTAGCATAATCGGTAGCCTAGTGAGTAGCCTAGTCAGTAGCTTAATCAGTAGCCTAGTCAGTAGCCTGGTCAGTAGCCTGGTCAGTAGCCTGGTCAGTAGCGTGATCAGTAGCGTGATCAGTAGCGTAATCAGTAGCGTGATCAGTAGCCTAATCAGTAGCCTGGTCAGTAGTGTAATCAGTAGCCTGGTCAGTAGCCTGGTCAGTAGCATAATCGGTAGCCTAGTGAGTAATCTAGTCAGTAGCTTAATCAGTAGCCTAGTCAATAGCTTAATCCGCACCCTAATCAGTAGCGTAATCAGTAGCCTGGTCAGTAGCGTGATCAGTAGCCTGGTCAGTAGCCTGGTCAGTAGCATAATCGGTAGCCTAGTCAGTAGCCTAGTCAGTAGCCTAGTCAGTAGCCTAGTCAGGAGCCTTGTCAGTAGCATTTTCGGTAGCCTAGTGAGTAGCCTAGTCAGTAGCGTAATCGGTAACCTAATTGGTAGCCTAGTCAGTAGCCTAATCAGTAGCCTGGTCAGTAGCCTTGTCAGTAGCCTAATCGGTAACCTAATTGGTAGCCTAATCAGTAGACTAGTCAGTAGCCTAATCAGTAGCCTAGTCAGTAGCCTTGTCAGTAGCATTTTCGGTAGCCTAGTGAGTAGCCTAGTCAGTAGCCTAATCGGTAACCTAATTGGTAGCCTAGTCAGTAGCCTTGTCAGTAGCATATTCGGTAGCCTAGTCAGTAGCCTATTCAGTAGCATAATCGGTAGCCTAGTGAGTAGCCTAGTCAGTAGCCTAATCGGTAACCTAATTGGTAGCCCAGTCAGTAGCCTTGTCAGTAGCATATTAGGTAGCCTAGTCAGTAGCCTAGTCAGTAACCTAGTCAGTAGCCTTGTCAGTAGCATATTAGGTAGCCTAGTCAGTAGCCTAGTCAGTAACATAGTCAGTAGCATTTTCGGTAGCCTAGTCAGTAGCCTAATCAGTAGCCTGGTCAGTAGCGTAATCAGTAGCCTGGTCAGTAGCCTGGTCAGTAGCGTAATCAGTAGCCTGGTCAGTAGCCTAGTCAGTAACCTGGTCAGTAGCCTGGTCAGTAGCATGATCAGTAGCGTGATCAGTAGCTTAATCAGTAGCCTGGTCAGTAGCCTAATCAGTAGCGTAATCAGTAGCCTGGTCAGTAGCGTAATCAGTAGCCTGGTCAGTAGCGTAATCAGTAGCCTGGTCAGTAGCCTAGTCAGTAGCCTGGTCAGTAGCGTAATCAGTAGCGTAATCAGTAGCCTGGTCAGTAGCGTAATCAGTAGCCTGGTCAGTAGCCTAATCAGTAGCATAATCAGTAGCCTGGTCAGTAGCCTGGTCAGTAGTGTAATCAGTAGCCTGGTCAGTAGCCTGGTCAGTAGCGTAATCAGTAGCCTAATCAGTAGCGTATTCAGTAGCCTGGTCAGTAGCGTAATCAGTAGCCTGGTCAGTAGCCTAATCAGTAGCGTAATCAGTAGCCTGGTCAGTAGCCTGGTCAGTAGCGTAATCAGTAGCCTGGTCAGTAGCCTGGTCAGTAGTGTAATCAGTAGCGTAATCAGTAGTGTAATCAGTAGCGTAATCAGTAGCCTGGTCAGTAGTGTAATCAGTAGCCTGGTCAGTAGCCTGGTCAGTAGCCTAATCAGTAGCGTAATCAGTAGCCTGGTCAGTAGTGTAATCAGTAGCCTGGTCAGTAGCCTAGTCAGTAGCCTGGTCAGTAGCCTAATCAGTAGCGTAATCAGTAGCCTGGTCAGTAGCGTAATCAGTAGCCTGGTCAGTAGCCTGTTCAGTAGCCTAATCAGTAGCCTAATCAGTAGCCTGGTCAGTAGCCTGGTCAGTAGCCTGGCCAGTAGCGTAATCAGTAGCCTAGTCAGTAGCCTGGCCAGTAGCGTAATCAGTAGCCTGGTCAGTAGCCTAATAATATTAATGAGTAGCGTAATCAGTAGCCTGGTCATTAGCCTAATCAGTAGCGTAATCAGTAGCCTGGTCAGTAGCGTAATCAGTAGCCTAGTCAGTAGCCTGGTCAGTAGCTTGGTCAGTAGCGTGATCAGTAGCGTGATCAGTAGCATAATCAGTAGCCTGGTCAGTAGCATATTCAGTTGCCTGGTCAGTAGCCTGGTCAGTAGCCTAATCAGTAGCCTGGTCAGTAGCGTAATCAGTAGCCTGGTCAGTAGCGTAATCAGTAGCCTAGTCAGTAGCCTGGTCAGTAGCTTGGTCAGTAGCGTGATCAGTAGCGTGATCAGTAGCATAATCAGTAGCGTAATCAGTAGTGTGATCAGTAGCCTAATCAGTAGCCTGGTCAGTAGCCTAATCAGTAGCCTGGTCAGTAGCCTAATCAGTAGCCTGGTCAGTAGCGTAATCAGTAGCCTGGTCAGTAGCCTGGTCAGTAGCGTAATAAGTAGCCTGGTCAGTAGCATAATCGGTAGCCTAGTGAGTAATCTAGTCAGTAGCTTAATCAGTAGCCTAGTCAGTAGCCTGGTCAGTAGCCTGGTCAGTAGCCTGGTCAGTAGCCTGGTCAGTAGCGTGATCAGTAGCGTAATCAGTAGCGTGATCAGTAGCCTAATCAGTAGCCTGGTCAGTAGTGTAATCAGTAGCCTGGTCAGTAGCCTGGTCAGTAGCATAATCGGTAGCCTAGTGAGTAATCTAGTCAGTAGCTTAATCAGTAGCCTAGTCAATAGCTTAATCCGCAGCCTAATCAGTAGCGTAATCAGTAGCCTAATCGGTAGCCTAGTCAGTAGCCTAGTCAGTAGCCTAGTCAGTAGCCTTGTCAGTAGCATTTTCGGTAGCCTAGTGAGTAGCCTAGTCAGTAGCGTAATCTGTAACCTAATTGGTAGCCTAGTCAGTAGCCTTGTCAGTAGCCTAATCGGTAACCTAATTGGTAGCCTAATCAGTAGCGTAATCAGTAGCCTGATCAGTAGCGTAATCAGTAGCCTGGTCAGTAGCATAATCGGTAGCCTAGTCAGTAGCCTGGTCAGTAGCCTAATCGGTAACCTAATTGGTAGCCTAGTCAGTAGCCTTGTCAGTAGCATAGTCAGTAGCCTTGTCAGTAGCATATTAGTGGTAGCCTAGTCAGTAGCCTAAGTCAGTAACCTCAGTCATATTAGGTAGCTAGTCTTGTCAGTAGCATAGCCTTTCAGGTAGCCTAGTCAGTAGCCTAGTCAGTAACCTAGTCAGTAGCATAATCGGTAGCCTAGTGAGCAGCCTAGTCAGTAGCCTAATCGGTAACCTAATTGGTAGCCTAATCAGTAACCTAGTCAGTAACCTAGTCAGTAGCCTTGTCAGTAGCATATTAGGTAGCCTAGTCAGTAGCCTAGTCAGTAACATAGTCAGTAGCATTTTCGGTAGCCTAGTGAGTAGCCTAATCGGTAACCTAATTGGTAGCCTAATCAGTAGCCTAGTCAGTAGCCTTGTCAGTAGCATATTCGGTAGCCTAGTCAGTAGCCTAGTCGGTAGCCTTGTCAGTAGCATATTCGGTAGCCTAGTTGGTAGCCTAGTCGGTAGGCTAGTCGGTAGCCTAGCTGGCAGCCTAGTTGGTAACCTAGTCAGTAGCCTATTCGGTAGCCTAGTCGGTAACCTAGTCGGTAGCCTAGTCGGTAGCCTAGTCGGTGGGCTAGTCGGTAGCCTAGTCGGTAGCCTAGTCGGTAACCTAGTCGGTAGGCTAGTCGGTATCCTAGTCGGTAGCCTAGTCGGTAGGCTAGTCGGTAACCTAGTCGGTAGCCTAGTCGGTAGCCTAGTTGGTAACCTAGTCGGTAGCCTAGTCGGTAGGCTAGTCAGTAGCCTAGTCGATAGCCTAGTCGGTAGGCTAGTCGGTAGTCTAGTCGGTAGGTTAGTCAGTAGCCTAGTCGGTAGGTTAGTCAGTAGCCTAGTCAGTAACCTAGTCAGTAGCCTAGTTGGTAGGCTAGTCAGTAGCCTAGTCGGTAGCATAGTCGGTAGGCTAGTCAGTAGCCTACTCGGTAACCTAGTCAGTAGGCTAGTCAGTAGCCTAGTCAGTAACCTAGTCGGTAGGTTAGTCAGTAACCTAGTCAGTAGGTTAGTCAGTAACCTAGTCAGTAGCCTAGTCGGTAGATTAGTCAGTAACCTAGTCAGTAGCCTAGTCAGTAGCCTAGTCAGTAACCTAGTCAGTAGGTTAGTCAGTAACCTAGTCGGTAGCCTAGTCAGTAACCTAGTCAGTAGGCTAGTCAGTAACCTAGTCAGTAGCCTAGTCAGTAACCTAGTCAGTAGGTTAGTCAGTAACCTAGTCAGTAGGTTAGTCAGTAACCTAGTCAGTAGCCTAGTCGGTAACCTAGTCAGTAGCCTAGTCAGTAACCTAGTCAGTAGGTTAGTCAGTAACCTAGTCAGTAGCCTAGTCAGTAGGTTAGCCTAGTCAGTAACCTAGTCAGTAGGTTAGTCAGTAACCTAGTCAGTAGGTTAGTCAGTAACCCAGTCAGTAACCTAGTCAGTAGGTTAGTCGGTAACCTAGTCAGTAGCCTAGTCAGTAGCCTAGTCAGTAACCTAGTCAGTAGGTTAGTCAGTAACCTAGTCAGTAGCCTAGTCAGTAACCTAGTCGGTAGGTTAGTCAGTAACCTAGTGAGTAGGTTAGTCAGTAACCTAGTCAGTAACCTAGTCAGTAGGTTAGTCGGTAACCTAGTCAGTAGCCTAGTCAGTAGCCTAGTCAGTAACCTAGTCAGTAGCCTAGTCAGTAGGTTAGTCGGTAACCTAGTCAGTAGCCTAGTCAGTAGCCTAGTCAGTAACCTAGTCAGTAGCCTAGTCAGTAGGTTAGTCAGTAACCTAGTCAGTCGTCTATAACCAATGTTTTATTACAGTATCAGGAGCAACAGATATTCCTATTTTCTCTTTATGTTAGACGTTGTTTTTGCCTCTGTGAAACTTTTGGAGTCATCAGGCCAATGTGGTGGAGTCATTAGGTCAATGTGGTGGAGTCATCAGGTCAATGTGGTGGAGTCATTAGGCCAATGTGGTGGAGTCATTAGGCCAATGTGGTGGAGTCATTAGGTCAATGTGGTGGAGTCATTAGGCCAATGTGGTGGAGTCATTAGGCCAATGTGGTGGAGTCATTAGGCCAATGTGGTGGAGTCATTAGGTCAATGTGGTGGAGTCATCAGGCCAATGTGGTGGAGTCATTAGGCCAATGTGGTGGAGTCATTAGGCCAATGTGGTGGAGTCATTAGGCCAATGTGGTGGAGTCATTAGGCCAATGTGGTGGAGTCATTAGGCCAATGTGGTGGAGTCATTAGGCCAATGTGGTGGAGTCATTAGGCCAATGTGGTGGAGTCATTAGGCCAATGTGGTGGAGTCATTAGGCCAATGTGGTGGTGTCATTAGGTCAATGTAGTGGAGTCATTAGGCCAATGTGGTGGAGTCATTGCATTACAGGTGTCAGTGATTGCACGAAGTCTCTCTTGGAATGTCATTACAACAGACTGCTCATTGTTTTCCCTGTGTCTATTTGTTTAAAAAAATTGACCCAACTGACCCAAATTGCGGGACTTTTAATCGCTGTCCAGGCTATTAGCCTGTTTGTTTGTTTACCTTTCAGGTGCGAAAGTTACCAACAGACCATATCAAAGGCGATTGTAAACTAATCTCATTATAACGTTTGGGCAATGTCCAATTGTCCATGGCTCAAACATGCGGTGCCTTTTCAAAATGCCAATTTAATGTGTAGACAAATGTGTCCATCTTGAAACCAATGAAAAAAAAACCTGTTTGTTATCACTAGGTGTATTGTCGGGTATATCTACTGTGTGCTGTTTAATAAACTATCTTCAAATCCTCCTGCCGCAGATCCCTTGTGGCCAACGTGTGGACACAATGCCTTATGCTAATGGAACGAGACATGTGATTTATGATACTCATCCCATGTTTAAAAACAAACAAACACATGGATTGTTTTTTGTTTGTTTAATAATCTGATTAAAAGCCAAACTTATTAGAAAGGCTCACTGTCCGTGGGTTTTCTGTTGAGAACTTTAATGGATCGAATGCAATGCAATGCAATTTTGTTTGCTATTTCTGCAGAAGTGAAAATATATCTGTAAGACCGTTCCACAATGTTTATAAAACGTTACAGAAGCTTTGTCCAATTCCTGCAAAAAGGTTGGATGTGTGTAAAACCCTCTATAGTCTAAGTTAGACTTGTCACTATTATACGCCCACGGGGAGCGGTTATGGTGCCCAAAACTGTGTTCCGACAGCCTTTTAAAGTTCTTTCATTTTTATTAGACTCTCCTTCTCATCTCCCTGTCTCCTTCCCATCTCCCTGTCTCCTGTGTCTATCTCCTTCTCATCTCCCTGTCTCCTGTGTCTATCTCCTTCTCATCTCCCTGTCTCCTGTGTCTATCTCCTTCTCATCTCCCTGTCTCCTGTGTCTATCTCCTTCTCATCTCCCTGTCTCCTGTGTCTATCTCCTTCTCATCTCCCTGTCTCCTTCCCATCTCCCCGTCTCCTGTGTCTATCTCCTTCTCATCTCCCTGTCTCCTGTGTCTATCTCCTTCTCATCTCCCTGTCTCCTGTGTCTATCTCCTTCTCATCTCCCTGTCTCCTTCTCATCTCCCTGTCTCCTGTGTCTATCTCCTTCTCATCTCCCTGTCTCCTGTGTCTATCTCCTTCTCATCTCCCTGTCTCCTGTGTCTATCTCCTTCTCATCTCCCTGTCTCCTGTGTCTATCTCCTTCTCATCTCCCTGTCTCCTGTGTCTATCTCCTTCTCATCTCCCTGTCTCCTGTGTCTATCTCCTTCTCATCTCCCTGTCTCCTGTGTCTATCTCCTTCTCATCTCTCTCTCTCCTGTGTCTATCTCCTTCCCATCTCCCTGTCTCCTGTGTCTATCTCCTTCTCATCTCTCTCTCTCCTGTGTCTCTCTCCTTCTCATCTCCCTGTCTCCTGTGTCTATCTCCTTCTCATCTCCCTGTCTCCTTCCCATCTCCCCATCTCCTGTGTCTATCTCCTTCTCATCTATCTGTCTCCTGTGTCTATCTCCTTCCCATCTCCCTCTCTCCTGTGTCTATCTCCTTCTCATCTCCCTGTCTCCTGTGTCTATCTCCTTCTCATCTCCCCGTCTCCTGTGTCTATCTCCTTCTCATCTCTCTCCTGTGTCTATCTCCTTCTCATCTCCCCGTCTCCTGTGTCTATCTCCTTCTCATCTCTCTCTCTCCTGTGTCTATCTCCTTCCCATCTCCCTGTCTCCTGTGTCTATCTCCTTCTCATCTCCCTGTCTCCTGTGTCTATCTCCTTCTCATCTCCCTGTCTCCTGTGTCTATCTCCTTCTCATCTCCCTGTCTCCTGTGTCTATCTCCTTCTCATCTCCCTGTCTCCTGTGTCTATCTCCTTCTCATCTCCCTGTCTCCTGTGTCTATCTCCTTCTCATCTCCCTGTCTCCTGTGTCTATCTCCTTCCCATCTCCCTGTCTCCTGTGTCTATCTCCTTCTCATCTCCCTGTCTCCTGTGTCTATCTCCTTCCCATCTCCCTGTCTCCTGTGTCTATCTCCTTCTCATCTCCCTGTCTCCTTCTCATCTCCCTGTCTCCTGTGTCTATCTCCTTCTCATCTCCCTGTCTCCTGTGTCTATCTCCTTCTCATCTCCCTGTCTCCTGTGTCTATCTCCTTCTCATCTCTCTCTCTCCTGTGTCTATCTCCTTCCCATCTCCCTGTCTCCTGTGTCTATCTCCTTCTCATCTCTCTCTCTCCTGTGTCTATCTCCTTCTCATCTCCCTGTCTCCTGTGTCTATCTCCTTCTCATCTCTCTCTCTCCTGTGTCTATCTCCTTCTCATCTCCCTGTCTCCTGTGTCTATCTCCTTCTCATCTCCCTGTCTCCTGTGTCTATCTCCTTCTCATCTCCCTGTCTCCTGTGTCTATCTCCTTCTCATCTCCCTGTCTCCTTCTCATCTCCCTGTCTCCTGTGTCTATCTCCTTCCCATCTCCCTGTCTCCTGTGTCTATCTCCTTCTCATCTCCCTGTCTCCTGTGTCTATCTCCTTCTCATCTCCCTGTCTCCTGTGTCTATCTCCTTCTCATCTCCCTGTCTCCTTCTCATCTCCCTGTCTCCTGTGTCTATCTCCTTCTCATCTCCCTGTCTCCTTCTCATCTCCCTGTCTCCTGTGTCTATCTCCTTCTCATCTCCCTGTCTCCTGTGTCTATCTCCTTCTCATCTCCCTGTCTCCTGTGTCTATCTCCTTCTCATCTCCCTGTCTCCTGTGTCTATCTCCTTCCCATCTCCCTGTCTCCTTCCCATCTCCCTGTCTCCTGTGTCTATCTCCTTCTCATCTCCCCGTCTCCTGTGTCTATCTCCTTCTCATCTCCCTGTCTCCTGTGTCTATCTCCTTCCCATCTCCCTGTCTCCTGTGTCTATCTCCTTCTCATCTCTCTCTCCTGTGTCTATCTCCTTCTCATCTCCCTGTCTCCTGTGTCTATCTCCTTCCCATCTCCCCGTCTCCTGTGTCTATCTCCTTCTCATCTCCCTGTCTCCTGTGTCTATCTCCTTCCCATCTCCCTGTCTCCTGTGTCTATCTCCTTCCCATCTCCCCGTCTCCTGTGTCTATCTCCTTCTCATCTCCCTGTCTCCTGTGTCTATCTCCTTCTCATCTCCCTGTCTCCTGTGTCTATCTCCTTCTCATCTCTCTCTCCTGTGTCTATCTCCTTCTCATCTCCCTGTCTCCTTCCCATCTCCCTGTCTCCTGTGTCTATCTCCTTCTCATCTCCCTGACTCCTGTGTCTATCTCCTTCTCATCTCCCTGTCTCCTGTGTCTATCTCCTTCTCATCTCTCTCTCCTGTGTCTATCTCCTTCTCATCTCCCTGTCTCCTGTGTCTATCTCCTTCCCATCTCCCCGTCTCCTGTGTCTATCTCCTTCTCATCTCCCTGTCTCCTGTGTCTATCTCCTTCCCATCTCCCTGTCTCCTGTGTCTATCTCCTTCCCATCTCCCTGTCTCCTGTGTCTATCTCCTTCTCATCTCCCTGTCTCCTTCCCATCTCCCTGTCTCCTGTGTCTATCTCCTTCTCATCTCCCTGTCTCCTGTGTCTATCTCCTTCTCATCTCCCTGTCTCCTGTGTCTATCTCCTTCTCATCTCTCTGTCTCCTGTGTCTATCTCCTTCTCATCTCTCTCTCTCCTGTGTCTATCTCCTTCTCATCTCCCTGTCTCCTGTGTCTATCTCCTTCTCATCTCCCTGTCTCCTGTGTCTATCTCCTTCTCATCTCCTGTCTCCTGTGTCTATCTCCTTCCCATCTCCCTGTCTCCTGTGTCTATCTCCTTCTCATCTCCTGTGTCTATCTCCTTCTCATCTCCCTGTCTCCTGTGTCTATCTCCTTCTCATCTCCCTGTCTCCTGTGTCTATCTCCTTCTCATCTCCCTGTCTCCTGTGTCTATCTCCTTCTCATCTCCCTGTCTCCTGTGTCTATCTCCTTCCCATCTCCCTGTCTCCTGTGTCTATCTCCTTCCCATCTCCCCGTCTCCTGTGTCTATCTCCTTCCCATCTCCCTGTCTCCTGTGTCTATCTCCTTCCCATCTCCCTGTCTCCTGTGTCTATCTCCTTCTCATCTCCCTGTCTCCTGTGTCTATCTCCTTCCCATCTCCCTGTCTCCTGTGTCTATCTCCTTCTCATCTCCCTGTCTCCTTCTCATCTCCCCGTCTCCTGTGTCTATCTCCTTCCCATCTCCCCGTCTCCTGTGTCTATCTCCTTCTCATCTCCCCTGTCTCCTGTGTCTATCTCCTTCTCATCTCCCTGTCTCCTGTGTCTATCTCCTTCTCATCTCCTGTCTCCTTCCCATCTCCCCGTCTCCTGTGTCTATCTCCTTCTCATCTCCCTCTCTCCTGTGTCTATCTCCTTCTCATCTCCCTGTCTCCTGTGTCTATCTCCTTCTCATCTCTCTCTCCTGTGTCTATCTCCTTCTCATCTCTCTCTCCTGTGTCTATCTCCTTCTCATCTCCCTGTCTCCTGTGTCTATCTCCTTCCCATCTCCCTGTCTCCTGTGTCTATCTCCTTCCCATCTCCCCTGTCTCCTGTGTCTATCTCCTTCTCATCTCCCTGTCTCCTGTGTCTATCTCCTTCCCATCTCCCGGTCTCCTGTGTCTATCTCCTTCCCATCTCCCCGTCTCCTGTGTCTATCTCCTTCTCATCTCCCTGTCTCCTTCTCATCTCCCCGTCTCCTGTGTCTATCTCCTTCTCATCTCCCTGTCTCCTTCCCATCTCCCTGTCTCCTGTGTCTATCTCCTTCTCATCTCTCTCTCCTGTGTCTATCTCCTTCTCATCTCCCTGTCTCCTGTGTCTATCTCCTTCTCATCTCCCTCATCTCCCTGTCTCCTGTGTCTATCTCCTTCTCATCTCCCTGTCTCCTGTGTCTATCTCCTTCTCATCTCTCTCTCTCCTGTGTCTATCTCCTTCTCATCTCTCTCTCTCCTGTGTCTATCTCCTTCTCATCTCCCTGTCTCCTGTGTCTATCTCCTTCTCATCTCCCTGTCTCCTGTGTCTATCTCCTTCTCATCTCTCTCTCTCCTGTGTCTATCTCCTTCTCATCTCCCCGTCTCCTGTGTCTATCTCCTTCTCATCTCCCTGTCTCCTGTGTCTATCTCCTTCCCATCTCCCTGTCTCCTGTGTCTATCTCCTTCTCATCTCTCTGTCTCCTGTGTCTATCTCCTTCTCATCTTCCTGTCTCCTGTGTCTATCTCCTTCCCATCTCCCTGTCTCCTGTGTCTATCTCCTTCTCATCTCCCTGTCTCCTGTGTCTATCTCCTTCTCATCTCCCTGTCTCCTGTGTCTATCTCCTTCTCATCTCCCTGTCTCCTGTGTCTATCTCCTTCTCATCTCCCTGTCTCCTGTGTCTATCTCCTTCTCATCTCCCTGTCTCCTGTGTCTATCTCCTTCTCATCTCCCTGTCTCCTGTGTCTATCTCCTTCTCATCTCCCTGTCTCCTGTGTCTATCTCCTTCTCATCTCCCTGTCTCCTTCCCATCTCCCCGTCTCCTGTGTCTATCTCCTTCTCATCTCCCTCTCTCCTGTGTCTATCTCCTTCTCATCTCCCTGTCTCCTGTGTCTATCTCCTTCCCATCTCCCTGTCTCCTGTGTCTATCTCCTTCTCATCTCCCTGTCTCCTGTGTCTATCTCCTTCTCATCTCCCTGTCTCCTGTGTCTATCTCCTTCTCATCTCTCTCTCCTGTGTCTATCTCCTTCTCATCTCCCCGTCTCCTGTGTCTATCTCCTTCTCATCTCCCTGTCTCCTGTGTCTATCTCCTTCTCATCTCTCCTGTGTCTATCTCCTTCTCATCTCCCTGTCTCCTGTGTCTATCTCCTTCTCATCTCCCTGTCTCCTGTGTCTATCTCCTTCCCATCTCCCTGTCTCCTGTGTCTATCTCCTTCTCATCTCCCTGTCTCCTGTGTCTATCTCCTTCTCATCTCCCTGTCTCCTGTGTCTATCTCCCTCATCTCATCTCTCTCCTGTGTCTATCTCCTTCTCATCTCCCTGTCTCCTTCCCATCTCCCTGTCTCCTGTGTCTATCTCTCCCTTCTCATCTCCCTGTCTCCTGTGTCTATCTCCTTCCCATCTCCCTGTCTCCTGTGTCTATCTCCTTCTCATCCCTGTCTCCTGTGTCTATCTCCTTCTCATCTCCCTGTCTCCTGTGTCTATCTCCTTCTCATCTCCCTGTCTCCTGTGTCTATCTCCTTCCCATCTCCCTGTCTCCTGTGTCTATCTCCTTCCCATCTCCCTGTCTCCTGTGTCTATCTCCTTCTCATCTTCCTGTCTCCTTCCCATCTCCCTGTCTCCTGTGTCTATCTCCTTCCCATCTCCCTGTCTCCTGTGTCTATCTCCTTCCCATCTCCCTGTCTCCTGTGTCTATCTCCTTCCCATCTCCCTGTCTCCTGTGTCTATCTCCTTCTCATCTTCCTGTCTCCTTCTCATCTCCCTGTCTCCTGTGTCTATCTCCTTCCCATCTCCCTGTCTCCTGTGTCTATCTCCTTCCCATCTCCCTGTCTCCTGTGTCTATCTCCTTCCCATCTCCCTGTCTCCTGTGTCTATCTCCTTCCCATCTCCCTGTCTCCTGTGTCTATCTCCTTCTCATCTCCCTGTCTCCTTCCCATCTCCCTGTCTCCTGTGTCTATCTCCTTCTCATCTCCCTGTCTCCTGTGTCTATCTCCTTCTCATCTCCCTGTCTCCTGTGTCTATCTCCTTCTCATCTCCCTGTCTCCTGTGTCTATCTCCTTCTCATCTCCCTGTCTCCTTCCCATCTCCCTGTCTCCTGTGTCTATCTCCTTCTCATCTCCCTGTCTCCTGTGTCTATCTCCTTCCCATCTCCCTGTCTCCTGTGTCTATCTCCTTCTCATCTCTCTCTCTCCTGTGTCTATCTCCTTCTCATCTCCCTGTCTCCTGTGTCTATCTCCTTCTCATCTCCCTGTCTCCTGTGTCTATCTCCTTCTCATCTCCCCGTCTCCTGTGTCTATCTCCTTCTCATCTCCCTGTCTCCTGTGTCTATCTCCTTCCCATCTCCCTGTCTCCTGTGTCTATCTCCTTCTCATCTCCCTGTCTCCTGTGTCTATCTCCTTCTCATCTCCCTGTCTCCTGTGTCTATCTCCTTCTCATCTCCCTGTCTCCTGTGTCTATCTCCTTCTCATCTCTCTCTCCTGTGTCTATCTCCTTCTCATCTCCCTGTCTCCTGTGTCTATCTCCTTCTCATCTCCCTCTCTCCTGTGTCTATCTCCTTCCCATCTCCCTGTCTCCTGTGTCTATCTCCTTCTCATCTTCCTGTCTCCTGTGTCTATCTCCTTCTCATCTCCTCTCTCCTGTGTCTATCTCCTTCTCATCTCTCTGTCTCCTGTGTCTATCTCCTTCCCATCTCCCCGTCTCCTGTGTCTATCTCCTTCTCATCTCCCTGTCTCCTGTGTCTATCTCCTTCTCATCTCCCTGTCTCCTTCTCATCTCCCTGTCTCCTTCCCATCTCCCTGTCTCCTGTGTCTATCTCCTTCCCATCTCCCTGTCTCCTGTGTCTATCTCCTTCTCATCTCCCTGTCTCCTGTGTCTATCTCCTTCTCATCTCCCTGTCTCCTGTGTCTATCTCCTTCCCATCTCCCTGTCTCCTGTGTCTATCTCCTTCTCATCTCCCTGTCTCCTGTGTCTATCTCCTTCTCATCTCCCTGTCTCCTGTGTCTATCTCCTTCTCATCTCCCTGTCTCCTTCTCATCTCCCCGTCTCCTTCCCATCTCCCCGTCTCCTGTGTCTATCTCCTTCCCATCTCCCTGTCTCCTGTGTCTATCTCCTTCTCATCTCCCTGTCTCCTTCCCATCTCCCTGTCTCCTGTGTCTATCTCCTTCTCATCTCCCTGTCTCCTGTGTCTATCTCCTTCTCATCTCCCTGTCTCCTGTGTCTATCTCCTTCTCATCTCCCTGTCTCCTTCTCATCTCCCTGTCTCCTGTGTCTATCTCCTTCTCATCTCCCTGTCTCCTGTGTCTATCTCCTTCCCATCTCCCTGTCTCCTGTGTCTATCTCCTTCTCATCTCCCTGTCTCCTGTGTCTATCTCCTTCCCATCTCCCCTGTCTCCTGTGTCTATCTCCTTCCCATCTCCCTGTCTCCTGTGTCTATCTCCTTCTCATCTCCCTGTCTCCTGTGTCTATCTCCTTCTCATCTCTGTCTCCTGTGTCTATCTCCTTCTCATCTCCCTGTCTCCTTCCCATCTCCCTGTCTCCTGTGTCTATCTCCTTCTCATCTCCCTGTCTCCTGTGTCTATCTCCTTCCCATCTCCCTGTCTCCTGTGTCTATCTCCTTCTCATCTCTCTCTCCTGTGTCTATCTCCTTCTCATCTCCCTGTCTCCTGTGTCTATCTCCTTCTCATCTCCCTGTCTCCTGTGTCTATCTCCTTCCCATCTCCCTGTCTCCTGTGTCTATCTCCTTCTCATCTCCCTGTCTCCTGTGTCTATCTCCTTCTCATCTCCCTGTCTCCTTCCCATCTCCCTGTCTCCTGTGTCTATCTCCTTCCCATCTCCCTGTCTCCTGTGTCTATCTCCTTCCCATCTCCCTGTCTCCTGTGTCTATCTCCTTCCCATCTCCCTGTCTCCTGTGTCTATCTCCTTCTCATCTCCCTGTCTCCTTCTCATCTCCCTGTCTCCTGTGTCTATCTCCTTCCCATCTCCCTGTCTCCTGTGTCTATCTCCTTCCCATCTCCCCGTCTCCTGTGTCTATCTCCTTCCCATCTCCCCGTCTCCTGTGTCTATCTCCTTCCCATCTCCCCGTCTCCTGTGTCTATCTCCTTCTCATCTCCCTGTCTCCTTCTCATCTCCCTGTCTCCTGTGTCTATCTCCTTCCCATCTCCCTGTCTCCTGTGTCTATCTCCTTCTCATCTCCCTGTCTCCTGTGTCTATCTCCTTCTCATCTCTGTCTCCTGTGTCTATCTCCTTCTCATCTCCCTGTCTCCTTCCCATCTCCCTGTCTCCTGTGTCTATCTCCTTCTCATCTCCCTGTCTCCTGTGTCTATCTCCTTCCCATCTCCC
>NC_068440.1:46471479-46528979 GCF_023373465.1 Oncorhynchus keta | reverse complement strand
ATTAGGTCCTGTCAAGGCAGCAGCTACTCTTCCTGGGGTCCAGCAAAATGAAGGCTGTTTATACTATTTTAAAAACATTACAATACATTCACCGATTTCACAACACACTGTTTGACCTCAAGCCCCTACTCCAGCACTACCACATATCTACAGTACTACATCCATGTGTATAGTGCATATGTTATCGTGTGTGTATGCATGTGTCTGTGCGCCTATGTTTGTGAATTCTGTCTAAACTCCAAGTCCATTTTCGTGAATCCTTGACCACAAGACTGAACAGTTTTCCACGTGCGACAAAACCAGAGCCTGTAGGACCTTGTTGATAGTTAAGAAGGAAGAACAACACGTTATCATGGACAGACTTCTCTCCATCTTAGCTACTGTTGAATCAATATGTTTTGACCAGGACGGTTTTACAACCCACGGTTACTCCAAGCAGTTTAGTCATCGCAACTTGATCAATTTCTCAACATCATTTATTCAAATATGTAATTGAGGTTTAGGGTTCAGTGAATGTTTTGTCACAAAAACAATGCTTGTAGTTTTATAAATATTTTAGGACTAACGTATTCCTTGTCACCCACTCTGAAACTAACTGCAGCTCTTTGATAACAAATATGTAATTGAGGTTTAGGGTTCAGTGAATGTTTTGTCACAAAAACAATGCTTGTAGTTTTATAAATATTTTAGGACTAACGTATTCCTCGTCACCCACTCTGAAACTAACTGCAGCTCTTTGATAATAAGTGTTGCAGTCATTTCAGTAGCTGACGTGTAAAGAGTTGAGAATCCATAAATAAAGACACACTGGCTTTACTCAAAAGCAAGGGGCCTAGACAGCTGCCCTGGAGAATTCCTGATTCTACCTGGATTATGTTGGAGAGGCTTCCGTTAAAGAACACCCTCTGTGTTCTGTTAGACAGGTAACTCTTTATCCACGGTATAGCAGGGGGGTGTAAAGCCATAACACATGTTTTTCCAACAACAGATATTGTCGAAACCTGCACTGAAGTCTAACAAGACAGCCCCAACAATCATTGTATCATCAATTTTCTCTCAGCCAATCATCAGTCATTTGTGTGAGTGCTGTGCTTGTTGAGCATCCTTCACTTCCTTCCCTATGTGCTGAAAGTCTGTTGTCAGTTTGTTTACAGTTAAACAACATTGTATTTTGTCAAACACTATTTTTTCCAGAAGTTTACTAAGGGCTGGTAACAGGCTGATTGGTCGGCTGTTTGAGCCAGTAAAGGGGTCTTTACTATTCTTAGGCAGCAGAATGACTTCAGCTTCCCTCCAGGCCTGAGGACACACACTCTCTGGTATGTTTAGATTGAAGATGTGACAAATAGGAGCGGCGATATAAAAAAAAATCTCTCTTTCTGCTTCGACTGCTCTTGCTCTGTTTATTTAAAAGATGCTTAGTTTGGCTAACGGTTTAATTCTTTAATTGTTGTTGAATCAGATATTCACTTCTTCCACACTGACTTTAGGTAATTCAAAAGTACAATTGTTGTCTTTTCATAATTTGGTCAGTTGTACTTGGATGTGTAGTATCAGCGTTTGTTTGCTGGCATGTCATCCCTAAGTTTGCTTTTTTTTTGCCAATGAAAAAGTAATTAAAGTAGTTGGCGATATCAGTGGGTTTTGTGATGAATGAGCCATCTGATTCAAAGAATGAAGGAGCCGAGTTGTCTTAATTTCCCTAAATGTTAATTTAATGTGCCCCAATGCTTTTTACTATCATTGTTTATATAATTTATATTGGTTTCATAGTATATTTTTTGTCTTTTTATTCAGTTTAGTCACATGATTTCTTAATTTGCAGTAGGACTTATTTACCATAACTTTTGCATCAACCCACTTACAATTTTTTACATTTCTCATCAATCCATGGAGATTTAACATTTTCTTAATGGGTGCATTGCTTATTAGTAACTGGAATGCAGCGTCTGGTTGCTCCTCATTACACACCACAGACCAGCAGCGTCTGGTTGCTCCTCGTTACACACCACAGACCAGCAGCGTCTGGTTGCTCCTCATTACTCACTACAGACCAGCAGCGTCTGGTTGCTCCTCATTACACACCATAGACCAGCAGCATCTGGTTGCTCCTCATTACACACCACAGACCAGCAGCGTCTGGTTGCTCCTCATTACACACCACAGACCAGCAGCATCTGGTTGCTCCTCATTACACACCACAGACCAGCAGCGTCTGGTTGCTCCTCATTACTCACTACAGACCAGCAGCGTCTGGTTGCTCCTCATTACACACCATAGACCAGCAGCATCTGGTTGCTCCTCATTACACACCACAGACCAGCAGCGTCTGGTTGCTCCTCATTACTCACTACAGACCAGCAGCGTCTGGTTGCTCCTCATTACACACCATAGACCAGCAGCATCTGGTTGCTCCTCAAATATTCTTTACATCAACATATGAATCACTACAAAACTTACTGTATGACCTCTTATACACTATATTAGGCCCAGCCTTTGGAGCTTTTGTTTTCATAGATATGGCTACTATATTGTGATCACTACATCCTATGGATTTGGATATTGCTTTAAAGCCAAATTTCTGCATCAATTTCTGCTTAGAACTGAACTGCTTTGTCTGTCCTCCCTCTGTCTCCTAAACACAAATGAACTGCTTTGTCTGTCCTCCCTCTGTCTCCTAAACACAAATGAACTGCTTTGTCTGTCCTCCAACTGTCTCCTAAACACAAATGAACTGCTTCGTCTGTCCTCCAACTGTCACCTAAACACAAATTAACTGCTTTGTCTGTCCTCCAACTGTCTCCTAAAAACAAATGAACTGCTTTGTCTGTCCTCCAACTGTCTCCTAAACACAAATGAACTGCTTTGTCTGTCCTCCAACTGTCTCCTAAACACAAATTAACTGCTTTGTCTGTCCTCCCACTGTCTCCTAAACACAAATGAACTGCTTTGTCTGTCCTCCAACTGTCTCCTAAACACAAATGAACTGCTTTGTCTGTCCTGCCACTGTCTCCTAAACACAAATGAACTGCTTTGTCTGTCCTCCAACTGTCTCCTAAAAACAAATGAACTGCTTTGTCTGTCCTGCCACTGTCTCCTAAACACAAATGAACTGCTTTGTCTGTCCTCCAACTGTCTCCTAAACACAAATGAACTGCTTTGTCTGTCCTGCCACTGTCTCCTAAACACAAATGAACTGCTTTGTCTGTCCTCCAACTGTCTCCTAAACACAAATGAACTGCTTTGTCTGTCCTCCAACTGTCAGTCAGGGTCTAAACACAAATGAACTGCTTTGTCTGTCCTCCAACTGTCTCCTAAACACAAATGAACTGCTTTGTCTGTCCTCCAACTGTCATCTGTTAACAGTCAAATGAACTGTTTGTCTGTCCTCCACTGTCCTAAACACAAATGAACTGATTTGTCTGTCCTCAACTGTCTCCTAAACACAAATGAACTGCTTTGTCAGGGTTTGTCCTCCAACTGTCTCAGTCAAACACAAATTAACTGCTTTGTCTGTCCTCCAACTGTCTCTGTAAACACAAATGAACTGCTTTGTCTGTCCTCAACTGTCTCCTAAACAGTCAAATTAACTGTTTGTCTGTCCTGTCCCAGTCTGTCTCCTAATCAGTCAAATGTCATCTGTTATCAGTCAGGGTTTAATGTCATCTGTTATCAGTCAGGGTTTAATGTCATCTGTTATCAGTCAGGGTTTAATGTCATCTGTTATCAGTCAGGGTTTGATGTCATCTGTTATCAGTCAGGGTTTGATGTCATATGTTATCAGTCAGGGTTTGATGTCATCTGTTATCAGTCAGGGTTTGATGTCATCTGTTATCAGTCAGGGTTTAATGTCATATGTTATCAGTCAGGGTTTGATGTCATCTGTTATCAGTCAGGGTTTGATGTCATATGTTATCAGTCAGGGTTTGATGTCATCTGTTATCAGTCAGGGTTTGATGTCATCTGTTATCAGTCAGGGTTTAATGTAATCTGTTATCAGTCAGGGTTTGATGTCATCTGTTATCAGTCAGGGTTTGATGTCATCTGTTATCAGTCAGTGTTTGATGTCATCTGTTATCAGTCAGGGTTTGATGTCATCTGTTATCAGTCAGGGTCTCTGTCATCTGTTATCAGACAGTGAATTAGCCGCAGTACAACACTATTCTCTCTCTCTCTCTCTCTCTCTTCTCCCTCTGTCTCTCTCTCTCTCTCTCTCTCTCTCTGTCTGTCTCTGTCTCTCTCTCTCTCTCTCTCTCTCCCTCTCTCTCTCTCGTGGATTAAAATCTTTTCTCAAAGAGACACAATAAAAACACTGTCCAGACAGTGACTGAAGTCATATTGAGCCAGTGGTTAGTGGTTTTGATGATGTTAGGAATGCTTATTTGCTTTTGAAGCATGTAATGAATGTGATTCTAATGATGTTTGACTGGGGGTTGATTGTAGGGTGAAAGATTCAAATTTGAGAAGGTTCAAACAGGTTCAATTGATTTATTTCAGACTTTTTAAAGTAGCTGGTTTGAGGTGAAGCTAGATGGATCTCTATCCTCCTCTGGTCTCCTCTCTACCTTCACTCTCCTCCTCTCCTCTCTCTCCTCCTCTACCTTCACTCTCCTCCTCCTCTCTCTCCTCTCTACCTTCCTCCTCCCTCTCCTCTCCTCTCCACCTTCACTCTCCTACTGTCCTTTGTCTCTCTCTCTGCGTCTCATTCACTCTCTCCTCCTCTCTCTCGTCTCTCTACCTTCACTCCTCTCCTCTCTCTCTTCGTCTCTCTCCTTCTACCTTCACTTCACTCTCCTCCTCTCCTCTCGTCTTCTCTCTACCTTCACTCTCCTCCTCTCCTCTCGTCTCCTCTCTACCTTCACTCTCCTCCTCTCCTCTCGTCTCCTCTCTACCTTCACTCTCCTCCTCTCCTCTCGTCTCCTCTCTCCATTCACTCTTCTCCTCTCTTCACCTTGCTTCTCGCCAAGTCTAGTCCAGTCCAGTGGGTGGTAGTAATGAAGATCAATGGGAGGGAGGAGGGAGGCAGGCTCTGTCTCTCTGTGTCTGGCTAAAGCCTTATCGATCCATTGTTACTTCACTCTCCTCTGCTTTACTCTGCTCTGCCAACATCTGATAAAGGACCTCTTGCTCTCTTTCTTGCTCAGAGCCTTCTCTCTCTCTCTCTCTCTCTCTCTCTCTCTCTCTCTCTCTCTCTCTCCTCTCTCTCTCTTTTCCTCTCTCTCCTCTCTCTCTCCTATTTCTCTCTCTCTCTCTCTCTCTCTCTCTCTCGCCTCTCTCTCTCTCACTCGTCTCTCTCTCTCTCTCCTCTTTCTCCCTCTCTCTCCCTCTCCTCTTTCTCCCTCTCTCTCTCTCTCTCTCTCTCTCCTCTTTCTCCCTCTCTCTCCCCCTCCATCTCCCCCATATCCACAGATTACATCCACCAGTCCAGGAAGAAAACTAAGCTCCCATCACACTCTTTTCAAAGAACATAACTGCCATAAAAACCAAAAGGAAAATGTTGCACTCGGTTTTCATCACTGTCAACTAACGCTGTGGGTCAGTCTTCTCCTCTCCTCCTCTCGTTTCCTCTCCTCCTCTCCTCCTCTCGTTTCCTCTCCTCCTCTCCTCCCCTCTCTCCTCCCCTCCTCCTCTCTGCTCCTGTTCCTCTCCTCCTGTGATGTCACCTCCTCCATGTGGGTTTATTACTACTGCCATGTGAAGTGTGTTTATGTCTGCCCACTCCGGCAGCCATTTTCTCCAGACCTCCTCTCCTCCTTCTCTGTGAGTCTGCTTTAACCTGTCTGGCCCTCTGTGCAGAAGACTGGTGATGTCACAGTGGCAGATGGCGTCAGAAGGCCAGACATTAATTTATGATGGTGGAGAGGGTTTATTACGGTCTACTGCAATTTTAATATTGTGAAAAGTTGGAAAATGTGTTTATGATTTTTATGACCACATCGACAAATAATTGATGGAGTTTAGGGCAGCCATTTTATGTCCAGACCACTTTTTTCTTCTTAGAATCCTCATTCATTCAGTTATTCTATCAGTTATTTAAAGTGGACAAAACATTATGAACACCTGCTATTTTACACTGAGTGGACAAAACATTATGAACACCTGCTCTTTACACTGAGTGGACAAAACATTATGAACACCTGCTCTTTACACTGAGTATACAAAACATTATGAACACCTGCTCTTTACACTGAGTGGACAAAACATTATGAACACCTGCTCTTTACACTGAGTATACAAAACATTATGAACACCTGCTCTTTACACTGAGTGGACAAAACATTATGAACACCTGCTCTTTACACTGAGTATACAAAACATTATGAACACCTGCTCTTTACACTGAGTATACAAAACATTATGAACACCTGCTCTTTACACTGAGTATACAAAACATTATGAACACCTGCTCTTTACACTGAGTGGACAAAACATTATGAACACCTGCTCTTTACACTGAGTATACAAAACATTAAGAACACCTGCTCTTTACACTGAGTATGCAAAACATTAAGAACACCTGCTCTTTCCATGTCATAGACTGAACCTGCTCTTTGAATCCAGGTGAAATCATTATGAACATCCCATTGATGTCACATTGTGAAATCTTTACACTGAGTTCAATCAGTTATGATGAACTGGGGACAAAACATTAGAACATGCTCTTTCCACTGGGTATACAAAACATTAGACATGTAGATGAAGAGGAGACATGTAGATGAAGGGGACAAGACATGTAGATGAAAGGGACAAGACATTAGAACATGACACTGGGGACAAGACATTATGAACATGAAGGGGAGGAGACAAAAGATTAAGGGGAGGAGACATGAGTTTACAAAACATTATGAACATGCTCTTTAGATGAAAGGGGAGGAGACACCTGCTCTTTCCATGATGACAGGGGACAGACATGACATCCAGATGAAAGGGAGGAGACATGCCAGATGAAGCTTTCAACACATTACAGGAGGACAAACATGATTACAGATGAAGGGGAGGAGACATGTAGATGAATGTCACTGTCTGTCAGACAAATGTAGATGACTGGGGAAACTGTCATTGTAGATGAAGGGGAAAAAACATGTGAAAAGATGTAATGGTTGGAGGAGACATCTGTTTCAGATGGTGGTCTCCACCCCCCTCCAGGTGGAGACATGATAGATGAATGTGGTCTCCACCCCCTCCAGGTGTAACAGATCTTTTTCAGCTGCCTTTGTGCTTGTCTCCACCTCCAGGTGTCAGGAGACATGCCTAGCTTGACCCCCTCCAGGGGACCCTGATCTGTTTCACCTGCCTTTGTGATGAAGGGGGCCTTTGTGAGACATGTAGATGAAGAAGAGGAGACAGGTTAACCCCCTCAGGTGTAACATGAGGATTTTTAAGCCTTGAGCCTATTGTAACACCCGATCTGTTTCATGCCTATGTGTGTCATTCAGAGGGTTAATGGACAAGACAAAATATTGAAGTGTCTTTGACCCCTCCAGGGGAACCTGCCTTTGTGTAGTAGCCAGGCGCACCGCCTTTGTTTGTGTCAAGAACTGCTTTTCACCTGCCTGGCTTTTTCCACCCCTCCAGGTGTAACAGTTTGACATCCAGCCAACTTGACATAACCTGGGAAGCATTCCAGGTGTCAACATGGGCCAGCATCCGTCTTGGTAACACTGATCTTTTTCACCTGCCATTACAGAGTCCACGCCCTGACAAATTGAGGCTGATTACACCCACTCCAGATCAGCTAGATCTTTTCACCTGCCTTTGTGCTTGTGCAACCCCTCCAGGTGCAACTGAATGTCACTGCCTTTGTCTGTCATCCACCCCACCATCAAATGTGTCACTCACCTCCAGGTGCAAACTGTCATTCATAAATATGAACAAAAAACCTGATCTGAAAAAAATGTCATGGTTGTTTATCCAGGTGTAACACACTGATCTGTTTCACCTGCCTTTGTGCTTGTCTCCACCCCCTCCAGGTGTAACACCCTGATCTGTTTCACCTGCCTTTGTGCTTGTCTCCACCCCTCCAGGTGTAACACACTGATCTGTTTCACCTGCCTTGTGCTTGTCTCCACCCCTCCAGGTGTAACACCCTGATCTGTTTCAGCCTGCCCTGCTTGTCTCCACTGACCCTGATCTGCCTCTCCAGGTGTAACACACTGATCTGTTTCATCTCACCCCCTCCTGTAACACCCTGATCTGTTTCACCTGATGTGCTTGTCTCCACCCCTCCAGGTATTGCCCATTCAGTGTTCTCTGTTTGTCTGTTGCCAGTTCGTCTTGTCTTACCAAGTCACCATTTATTCCGTGCTCCTGCGTTCTCCGAATCCTGTTTTTGTGCCTGCCCTGATGCGGAGCCTTCCTGCCTGACCATTCAGCATGCCCTGACACTGAGTCTTCCTGCCTGACCATTCAGCCTGCCCTGACACTGAGTCTTCCTGCCTGACCATTCAGCCTGCCCTGACACTGAGTCTTCCTGCCTGACCATTCAGCCTGCCCTGTGAGCCTTCCTGCCTGACCATTCAGCCTGCCCTGACACTGAGCCTTCCTGCCTCACCATTCAGCCTGCCCTGACACTGAGCCTTCCTGCCTGACCATTCAGCCTGTCCTGACCTCGAGCCTTCCTGCCTCACCATTCAGCCTGCTCTGACACTGAGCCTTCCTGCCTGACCATTCAGCCTGCCCTGACACTGAGCCTTCCTGCCTGACCATTCAGCCTGCCCTGACACAGAGTCTTCCTGCCTGACCATTCAGCCTGCCCTGACACAGAGTCTTCCTGCCTGACCATTCAGCCTGCCCTGACACAGAGCCTTCCTGCCTGACCATTCAGCCTGCCCTGACACTGAGCCTTCCTGCCTGACCATTCAGCCTGCCCTGACACAGAGCCTTCCTGCCTGACCATTCAGCCTGCCCTGACAGGGAGTCTTCCTGCCTGACCATTCAGCCTGCTCTGACACAGAGCCTTCCTGCCTGACCATTCAGCCTGCCCTGACACGGAGTCTTCCTGCCTCACCATTCAGCCTGCCCTGACATGGAGCCTTCCTGCCTGACCATTCAGCCTGCCCTGACAGGGAATCTTCCTGCCTGACCATTCAGCCTGCCTTGACACGGAGTCTTCCTGCCTCACCATTCAGCCTGCCCTGACCTCGAGCCTTTTAGACTCTGACCTAGTTAATGAACTTCTGCCTGTCATTGACCTCTCTCTTCCCTGCCCCTTACTCTGTAATAAATATCAGAGACTCAAACCATCTGCCTCCTGTGTCTGCATCTGGGTCTTGCTCTGTGGCCTTATAATTGGCTTGATCTTGCACTCAAAATACCATATGAATATAACCTTTAATTGAGTTAAACGTTTTCTAATAAAAATTTAAAAAAAGTAATTTATTAGCACCTGCATTAAGTACTTTGTAAAAGATAACAGCTCCTGAGGAGTCTTCTATAATGTTTGATGAGATGGGAGAACACCTAAGAAGGGATTTGAGTCCTCTGTACAGAAACTCTCCAGATCTTCACTTGTGGACTCTCCTCTTCAGCTCACCACACTGCCTCTCAACTGGGTTTAGGTCAAGGAAAAGATGGATTCTATGGTCAGT
Organism: Oncorhynchus keta; assembly: GCF_023373465.1. Lineage (NCBI taxonomy): Eukaryota > Metazoa > Chordata > Actinopteri > Salmoniformes > Salmonidae > Oncorhynchus > Oncorhynchus keta. The sequence continues at coordinate 46,519,392 of NC_068440.1, read as the reverse complement.
GAACCATGTTTTTGTGTGGATTTGGTGGTATGATTTGGATCGTTTCCTGCTGGATGATCCAATGACAACACTTCCGGCAGAGACACACAGGTTTTGGCCTAAAATCGCCTGGTACTTGATGGAGTCTAAGATGAAAAAGGTTCCCAGGGCCTTTGGAACTAAAACTCTGATCCATCACTATACTACACAGATCCACTATACTACACAGATCCATCACTATACTACACAGATCCACTATACTACACAGATCCACTATACTACACATATCCATCACTATACTACACATATACCCCACTATACTGTACTGATCCATCACCATACTACACAGGTCCATCACCATACTACACAGATCCACTATACTACACATATCCATCACTATACTACACAGATCCATCACTATACTACACATATCCATCACTATACTACACATATCCATCACTATACTACACATATACCCCACTATACTGTACTGATCCATCACCATACTACACAGATCCATCACCATACTACACAGATCCACTATACTACACAGATCCATCACTATACTACACAGATCCACTATACTACACAGATCCACTATACTACACATATCCATCACTATACTACACATATACCCCACTATACTGTACTGATCCATCACCATACTACACAGGTCCATCACCATACTACACAGGTCCATCACCATACTACACAGGTCCATCACCATACTACACAGGTCCATCACCATACTACACAGATCCATCACCATACTACACAGATCCATCACCATACTACACAGATCCATCACCATACTACACAGGTCCATCACCATACTACACAGATCCATCACCATACTACACAGGTCCATCACCATACTACACAGGTCCACCACCATACTACACAGGTCCATCACCATACTACACAGGTCCATCACCATACTACACAGATCCATCACCATACTACACAGATCCATCACCATACTACACAGGTCCATCACCATACTACACAGATCCACCACCATACTACACAGATCCATCACTATACTACACAGATCCACCACCATACTACACAGATCCATCACCATACTACACAGATCCATCACCATACTACACAGATCCACCACCATACTACACAGATCCACCACTATACTACACAGATCCATCACTATACTACACAGATCCATCACCATACTACACAGATCCATCACCATACTACACAGATCCATCACTATACTACACAGATCCATCACCATACTACACAGATCCATCACCATACTACACAGATCCATCACTATACTACACAGATCCATAACTATACTACACAGATCCATCACTATACTACACAGATCCATAACTATACTATACAGATCCATCACCATACTACACAGATCCATCACCATACTACACAGACCCATCACTATACTACACAGATCCATCACTACACTACACAGATCCATCACTATACTACACAGATCCATAACTATACTACACAGATCCATCACCATACTACACAGATCCATCACTATACTACACAGATCCACCACCATACTACACAGATCCATCACTATACTACACAGATCCATCACCATCCTACACAGATCCACCACCATACTACACAGATCCATCACTATACTACACAGATCCATCACTATACTACACAGATCCATAACTATACTATACAGATCCATCACCATACTACACAGATCCATCACCATACTACACAGATCCACCACCATACTACACAGATCCATCACCATACTACACAGATCCATCACCACACTACACAGATCCATCACCATACTACACAGATCCATCACCATACTACACAGATCCACCACCATACTACACAGATCCATCACCATACTACACAGATCCATCACCATACTACACAGATCCATCACCATACTACACAGATCCATCACCATACTACACAGGTCCATCACCATACTACACAGATCCATCACTATACTACACAGATCCATCACTATACTACACAGATCAACTATACAAGATGTTAAAATGTTCATAAATGACCAGCATGGTCGAATAATAACAAGGCAGAACAGTTGAAACTGGAGCAGCAGCACAGTCAAGTGGACCGGGGACAGCAAGGAGTCATCATGTCAGGTAGTCCTGGGGCTCAGGTCCTCAGTATAACTATACTGATCCATCACCATACTACACAGATCCATCACTATACTACACAGGTCCATCACCATACTACAAAGATCCATCACTATACTACACAGATCCATCACCATACTACACAGATCCATCACCATACTACACAGATCCATCACTATACTACACAGATCCATCACCATACTACACAGATCCATCACCATACTACACAGATCCATCACTACACTACACAGATCCATCACTACACTACACAGATCCATCACCATACTACACAGATCCATCACCATACTACACAGATCCATCACCATACTACACAGATCCATCACCATACTACACAGATCCATCACCATACTACACAGATCCATCACCATACTACACAGATCCATCACCATACTACACAGATCCATCACCATACTACACAGATCCATCACCATACTACACAGATCCATCACCATACTACACAGATCCATCACCATACTACACAGATCCATCACCATACTACACAGGTCCACCACCATACTACACAGATCCACTATACTACACAGATCCATCACCATACTACACAGATCCATCACCATACTACACAGATCCATCACCATACTACACAGGTCCATCGCCATACTACACAGATCCATCACCATACTACACAGGTCCATCACCATACTACACAGATCCATCACCATACTACACAGGTCCATCACCATACAACACAGGTCCATCACCATACTACACAGATCCATCACCATACTACACAGGTCCATCACCATACTACACAGATCCATCACCATACTACACAGGTCCATCACCATACTACACAGGTCCATCACCATACAACACAGGTCCGTCACCATACTACACAGGTCCATCACCATACTACACAGGTCCACCACCATACTACACATATCCACCATACTACACAGATCCATCACCATACTACACAGATCCATCACCATACTACACAGGTCCATCACCATACTACACAGGTCCACCACCATACTACACAGATCCATCACCATACTACACAGATCCATCACCATACTACACAGGTCCATCACCATACTACACAGATCCATCACCATACTACACAGGTCCATCACCATACTACACAGGTCCATCACCATACTACACAGGTCCACCACCATACTACACAGATCCACTATACTACACAGATCCACCACCATACTACACAGATCCACCACCATACTACACAGATCCATCACCATACTACACAGATCCACCACCATACTACACAGATCCACCACCATACTACACAGGTCCATCACCATACTACACAGGTCAATCGCCATACAACACAGGTCCATCACCATACTACACAGATCCATCACCATACTACACAGGTCCATCACCATACTACACAGGTCCACCACCATACTACACATATCCACCATACTACACAGATCCATCACCATACTACACAGGTCCATCACCATACTACACAGGTCCATCACCATACTACACAGGTCCATCACCATACTACACAGGTCCATCACCATACTACACAGATCCATCACCATACTACACAGGTCCATCACCATACAACACAGGTCCATCACCATACTACACAGATCCATCACCATACTACACAGATCCATCACCATACTACACAGATCCATCACTACACTACACAGATCCATCACCATACTACACAGGTCCATCACCATACTACACAGGTCCATCACCATACAACACAGGTCCATCACCATACTACACAGGTCCATCACCATACTACACAGGTCCACCACCATACTACACATATCCACCATACTACACAGATCCATCACCATACTACACAGGTCCATCACCATACTACACAGGTCCATCACCATACTACACAGATCCATCACCATACTACACAGGTCCATCACCATACTACACAGATCCATCACCATACTACACAGGTCCATCACCATACTACACAGGTCCATCACCATACTACACAGGTCCACCACCATACTACACAGATCCACCATACTACACAGATCCATCACCATACTACACAGATCCATCACCATACTACACAGGTCCATCACCATACAACACAGGTCTATCACAATACTACACAGATCCATCACCATACTACACAGGTCCATCACCATACTACACAGATCCATCACTACACTACACAGATCCATCACCATACTACACAGATCCATCACCATACTACACAGATCCATCACCATACTACACAGATCCATCACCATACTACACAGATCCACCACCATACTACACACACCTACCACTATACTACACAGATCAACTATACTAAACAGATCCACTATACTACACATATCCACCACTATACTACACATATTCCCCACTATACTGTACTGATCCATCACCATATTATACCGATCCATCACCATACTACACAGATCCACCACCATACTACACAGATCCATCACCATACTACACAGGTCCATCACCATACTACACAGATCCATCACCATACTACACAGATCCATCACCATACTACACAGATCCATCACCATACTACACAGATCCATCACCATACTACACAGATCCATCACCATACTACACAGATCCATCACCATACTACACAGGTCCATCACCATACTACACAGATCCATCACCATACTACACAGGTCCATCACCATACTACACAGGTCCATCACCATACTACACAGGTCCATCACCATACTACACAGGTCCATCACCATACTACACAGGTCCACCACCATACTACACATATCCACCATACTACACAGATCCATCACCATACTACACAGGTCCATCACCATACTACACAGGTCCATCACCATACTACACAGATCCATCACCATACTACACAGGTCCATCACCATACTACACAGGTCCATCACCATACTACACAGGTCCATCACCATACTACACAGGTCCATCACCACACTACACAGGTCCACCACCATACTACACATATCCACCATACTACACAGATCCATCACCATACTACACAGGTCCATCACCATACTACACAGGTCCATCACCATACTACACAGGTCCATCACCATACTACACAGGTCCATCACCATACTACACAGATCCATCACCATACTACACAGGTCCATCACCATACTACACAGGTCCATCACCATACTACACAGATCCATCACCATACTACACAGATCCATCACCATACTACACAGATCCATCACCATACTACACAGATCCATCACCATACTACACAGATCCACCACCATACTACACAGATCCACCATACTACACAGATCCACTATACTACACACATCCACTATACTACACAGATCCATCACCATACTACACAGATCCATCACCATACTACACAGATCCATCACCATACTACACAGATCCACCACTATACTACACAGATCCATCATACTACACCGATCCACTATACAACACAGATCCATCACCATACTACACAGATCCACCACCCTACTGCACAGATCCACAACTATACTACACAGATCCATCATACTACACAGATCCACTATACTACACAGATCCACTATACTACACAGATCCACTATACTACACAGATCCACTATACTACATAGATCCACTATACTACACAGATCCACCAGTATTCTACACAGATCCACTATACTACACAGATTCCCCACTATACTACACAGCTCCACCACCATACTACACAGATCACACATTTCGGCTTAGAGATAGCATCTAATTGTAGTTTTGGAGACCTGGTGACCCCAAGACGTAATCAACTTCTGTATTTCTCCAACCATCTTTCTCACGTGCTTAGTCGGGAAAATACAGGCAGGTTCATCACAGCTCCCCTTAGAAACTATATATAACATTTATGGATTCGACTATTTCAGTCACACCCGATGCTGACAGGTGTATAAAATCAAGCACGCAGCCATGCAAACTCCTAAGACAAACAATGGCAGTAGAATGGCCTTGTTGAAGAGCTCATTGACTTTTAAAGTGGCACCGTCATGGGAGGCCACCATTCCAACTAATGCTCGTGTGTCTGAATGAAAGAAAGTTCCCCACAGCAACGTTCCAACATCTTCTGGAAAGCCTTCCTAAAAGAGTGGAGGCTGTTATAGCAGCAATGTTCCAACATCTAGTGGAAAGCCTTCCCAGAAGAGTGGAGGCTGTTATAGCAGCAATGTTCCTACATCTAGTGGAAAGCCTTCCCAGAAGAGTGGAGGCTGTTATAGCAGCAATGTTCCTACATCTAGTGGAAAGCCTTCCCAGAAGAGTGGAGGCTGTTATAGCAGCAATGTTCCTACATCTTGTGGAGAGCCTTCCCTGAAGAGTGGAGGCTGTTATAGCAGCAATGTTCCTACATCAAGTGGAAAGCCTTCCCTGAAGAGTGGAGGCTGGGTAACCTAGTGGTTAGAGCCTTGGACTAGTAACCGGAAGGTTGCAAGTTCAAATCCCCAAGCTGACAATGTACAAATCTGTACTAATCTGTCCTTCTGCCCCCGAACAGGCAGTTTACCCACTGTTCCTAGGGCATCATTGAAAATAAGATTTTGAACTGACTTGCCTAGTTAAATAAAGGTAATAAAAATCAGGAGGACAATCTAATATAATCTTTAACATTTCAGCTATTACTTAAAAAAAATAAAAAAATCCATAAAGAAATGAACATCAAAATAAAGTAATCTTTCTTCTCTTTCTTGTGTCGAGACGAAGCGTTAAATCCCCGACGCCGTTACGTTCTTATAGACGCCACGGAAAGACGAAGCTATTACGTTCTTATAGACGCCACGGAAAGACGAAGCTATTACGTTCTTATAGACGCCACGGAAAGATGAAGCTATTACGTTCTTATAGACGCCACGGAAAGACGAAGCTATTACGTTCTTATAGATGCCACGGAAAGATGAAGCTATTACGTTCTTATAGACGCCACGGAAAGACGAAGCTATTACGTTCTTATAGACGCCACGGAAAGACGAAGCTATTACGTTCTTATAGACGCCACGGAAAGACGAAGCTATTACGTTCTCATAGACGCCACGGAAAGATGAAGCTATTACGTTCTTATAGACGCCACGGAAAGATGAAGCTATTACGTTCTTATAGACGCCACGGAAAGACGAAGCTATTACGTTCTTATAGACGCCACGGAAAGACGAAGCTATTACGTTCTCATAGACGCCACGGAAAGAAAGCTATTACGTTCTTATAGACGCCACGGAAAGATGAAGCTATTACGTTCTTATAGACGCCACGGAAAGACGGCTATTACGTTCTCATAGACGCCACGGAAAGACGAAGCTATTACGTTCTCATAGACGCCACGGAAAGACGAAGCTATTACGTTCTTATAGACGCCACGGAAAGACGGCTATTACGTTCTTATAGACGCCACGGAAAGACGAAGCTATTACGTTCTCATAGACGCCACGGAAAGACGAAGCTATTACGTTCTTATAGACGCCACGGAAAGACGAAGCTATTACGTTCTTATAGACGCCACGGAAAGACGAAGCTATTACGTTCTTATAGACGCCACGGAAAGACGAAGCTATTACGTTCTTATAGACGCCACGGAAAGACGAAGCTATTACGTTCTCATAGACGCCACGGAAAGACGAAGCTATTACGTTCTTATAGACGCCACGGAAAGACGAAGCTATTACGTTCTCATAGACGCCACGGAAAGACGAAGCTATTACGTTCTTATAGACGCCACGGAAAGACGAAGCTATTACGTTCTTATAGACGCCACGGAAAGACGAAGCTATTACGTTCTCATAGACGCCACGGAAAGACGAAGCTATTACGTTCTTATAGACGCCACGGAAAGACGAAGCTATTACGTTCTTATAGACGCCACGGAAAGACAAAACTATTACGTTCTCATAGATGCCACGGAAAGACGAAGCTATTACGTTCTTATAGACGCCACGGAAAGACGAAGCTATTACGTTCTTATAGACGCCACGGAAAGACGAAGCTATTACGTTCTCATAGATGCCACGGAAAGACGAAGCTATTACGTTCTTATAGACGCCACGGAAAGACGAAGCTATTACGTTCTTATAGACGCCACGGAAAGACGAAGCTATTACGTTCTTATAGACGCCACGGAAAGATGAAGCTATTACGTTCTTATAGACGCCACGGAAAGACGAAGCTATTACGTTCTTATAGACGCCACGGAAAGACGAAGCTATTACGTTCTTATAGACGCCACGGAAAGACGAAGCTATTACGTTCTTATAGACGCCACGGAAAGACGAAGCTATTACGTTCTTATAGACGCCACGGAAAGATGAAGCTATTACGTTCTTATAGACGCCACGGAAAGACGAAGCTATTACGTTCTTATAGATGCCACGGAAAGACGAAGCTATTACGTTCTTATAGACGCCACGGAAAGACGAAGCTATTACGTTCTCATAGATGCCACGGAAAGACGAAGCTATTACGTTCTTATAGACGCCACGGAAAGACGAAGCTATTACGTTCTTATAGACGCCACGGAAAGACGAAGCTATTACGTTCTTATAGATGCCACGGAAAGACGAAGCTATTACGTTCTTATAGACGCCACGGAAAGACAAAACTATTACGTTCTCATAGATGCCACGGAAAGACGAAGCTATTACGTTCTTATAGACGCCACGGAAAGACGAAGCTATTACGTTCTCATAGACGCCACGGAAAGACGAAGCTATTACGTTCTCATAGACGCCACGGAAAGACGAAGCTATTACGTTCTTATAGATGCCACGGAAAGACGAAGCTATTACGTTCTTATAGACGCCACGGAAAGACAAAACTATTACGTTCTCATAGATGCCACGGAAAGACGAAGCTATTACGTTCTTATAGACGCCACGGAAAGACGAAGCTATTACGTTCTTATAGACGCCACGGAAAGACGAAGCTATTACGTTCTCATAGACGCCACGGAAAGACGAAGCTATTACGTTCTTATAGACGCCACGGAAAGACGAAGCTATTACGTTCTCATAGACGCCACGGAAAGACGAAGCTATTACGTTCTTATAGACGCCACGGAAAGATGAAGCTATTACGTTCTTATAGACGCCACGGAAAGACAAAACTATTACGTTCTCATAGACGCCACGGAAAGACGAAGCTATTACGTTCTTATAGACGCCACGGAAAGATGACGTACTCCATTATTCCCATTTCAGACATCACCAGGGTGTGTCTGACAGGTCATTACAGGTCCTTCTGTAGCTCAGTTGGTAGAGCATGGTGCTTGTAACGCCAGGGTAGTGGGTTCGATTCCCGGGACCACCCATACGTAGAATGTATGCACACATGACTGTAAGTCGCTTTGGATAAAAGCGTCTGCTAAATGGCATATATTATATATATTATTATATTATATATTAAAAACGTCAGTGCTCGTAACGTTAACGGGTTGACAAAACGTCAGTGCTCGTATCGTTAACTTCTTCGAGATAGGGGGCGCTCTTTTAATTTTTGAATAAAAAACGTTCCCGTTTTAAACAAAAAATTTTGTCACGAAAAGATGCTCGACTATGCATATAATTGACAGCTTTGGAACGAAACAACTCTGACGTTTCCAAAACTGCAAAGATATTATCTGTGAGTGCCCCAGAACTAATGCTCCAGGCGAAACCAAGATGAAGTTTCATACAGGAAATGCCCCAGATTCTGAAGGCGCTGTGTTCCAATGTCTCCTTATATGGCTGTGAATACGCCAGGAATGCCCTTTCTGTCGTTTCTCCAAGGTGTCTGCAGCATTGTGACGTATTTGTAGGCATATCATTAGAAGATTGACCATAAGAGACTGCATTTACCAGGTGTCCGCCCGGTGTCCTGTGTCGAAATTATTGCGTAATCTCTAGGTCCATGCGCGTTCCATTTCTTCAGAAGAGAAAGTCAACTGCCACAAAGGATTTATCATCGATAGATATGTCAAAAACACCTTGAGGATTGATTCTAAACATCGTTTGCCATGTTTCTGTCGATATTATGGAGTTAAATTTGAAAAAAGTTCGCGTTTTAATGACTTTATTTTTTTTTCTTTTCTTACCCAAACGTGATGAAGAAAACAGAGCGATTTGTCAACACAAATAATATTTTTGTAAAAACTGAATATTTGGTATCTAACTGAGAGTCTCCTCATTGAAAACATCTGAAGTTCTTCAAAGGTAAATTATTTTATTTGAATGCTTTTCTGGATTTTGTGAAAATGTTGCCTGCTGAATGCCAGGCATAATCCTATGCTAGGCTATCAATACTGTTACACAAATGCTTGTTTTGCTATGGTTGAGAAGCATATTTAGAAAATCTGAGATGACAGTGTTGTTAACAAAAGGCTAAGCTTGAGAGCTAGCATATTGATTTCATTTCCTTTGCGATTTTCATGAATAGTTAACATTGCTTTATGGTAATGGGCTTGAGGCTGTAGTCACGATCCCGGATCCGGGATGGCTCGACGCAAGAGGTTAACGGGATGAAACAACATCAGTGCTCGCATTGTTAACGGGATGAAACAACGTTCGCATCGTTAACGGGATGAAACAACGTCAGTGCTCGTATTGTTAACGGGATGAAACAACGTCAGTGTTCGCATCGTTAACGGGATGAAACAACGTCAGTGCTCGTATTGTTAACGGGATGAAACAACGTCAGTGCTCGTATTGTTAACGGGATGAAACAACGACAGTGCTCGCATTGTTAACGGGATGAAACAACGTCAGTGCTCGCATTGTTAACGGGATGAAACAACGACAGTGCTCGCATCGTTAACGGGATGAAACAACGTCAGTGCTCGTATTGTTAACGGGATGAAACAACGTCAGTGCTCGTATTGTTAACGGGATGAAACAACGTCAGTGCTCGCATTGTTAACGGGATGAAACAACGTCAGTGCTCGTATTGTTAACGGGATGAAACAACGACAGTGCTCGCATCGTTAACGGGATGAAACAACGTCAGTGCTCGCATTGTTAACGGGATGAAACAACGTCAGTGCTCGCATTGTTAACGGGATGAAAACAACGTCAGTGCTCGCATTGTTAACGGGATGAAAAAACGTCAGTGCTCGCATTGTTAACGGGATGAAAAAAACGTCAGTGCTCGCATTGTTAACGGGATGAAAAAACGTTTGCATCGTTAACGGGATGAAACAACGACAGGCACAAGCAGGAGCATGAAAGAGTGGAAGGAGAAAAACAATCAATTCATTTAAGTGACAAACACAGGAAATACCGGTCAAAAAGACCTGCTCATTCAAGGGTTTTTCTTTACTTAAAAAACACTATTATTCTACAATGTAGAAAATAGTTAAGACATCAAAACTAACAAATAACACATATGGAATTATGGAGTAACCAAAAAAAAGGGTTAAACAAATGAAAATATAGTTTATATTTTGAGATTGTTCAAATCTCAAGGCCATCCTTTGCCTTGATGACAGCGTTGCACACTCACTTGTGAGGTAGGCTGGGGAATGTGGTGGGCAGGAGCTGTGTGAGAGGGTGGGAGCTGTGTGGGGAGCTGCGTAAGTGGGTGGGAGCTGTGTGGGGGGCTGTGTGAGACGGTGGGAGCTGTGTAGGGAGCTGTGAGCGGGTGGGAGCTGTGTGAGGGGTTGGGAGCTGTGAGGGGAGCTGTTAGGGGCTGGGAGCTGTGTGTGGAGCTGTGAGGGGCTGGGAGCTGTGTGAGAGGGTGGGAGCTGTGTGGGGAGCTGTGTGGGGAGCTGTGTGGGGAGCTGTGTGAGAGGGTGGGAGCTGTGTGAGAGGGTGGGAGCTGTGTGAGAGGGTGGGAGCTGTGTGGGGAGCTGTGTGAGAGGGTGGGAGCTGTGTGAGAGGGTGGGAGCTGTGTGAGAGGGTGGGAGCTGTGTGAGAGGGTGGGAGCTGTGTGAGGGGGTTGGAGCTGTGTAAGGGGGTGGGAGCTGTGTGGGGAGCTGTGAGGGGGTGGGTGCTGTGTGGGGAGATGTGAGGGGGTTGGTGCTGTGTGGGGAGCTGTGTGAGAGGGTGGGAGCTGTGTGGGGGGGTGGGAGCTGTGTGGGGGTGGGAGCTGTGAGGGGGTGGGAGCTGTGTGGGGAGCTGTGAGGGGGTGGGTGCTGTGTGAGGGGGTTGGAGCTGTGTAAGAGGGTGGAGCTGTGTGAGGGGGGTGGGAGCTGTGTGGGGGTGGGAGCTGTGTGGGGGTGGGAGCTGTGTGGGGAGCTGTGGGGAGCTGTGGGGGTGGGTGCTGTGTGGGGAGCTGTGAGGGACTGGGAGCTGTGTGGGGAGCTGTGAGGGGGTGGGAGCTGTGTGGGGGTGGGAGCTGTGTGGGGAGCTGTGAGGGGGTGGGTGCTGTGTGGGGAGCTGTGAGGGGGTGGGTGCTGTGTGGGGAGCTGTGTGTGGGAGGGTGGGGAGCTGTGTGGGGGGTGGGAGCTGTGTGGGGAGCTGTGGGGGTGGGAGCTGTGTGGGGAGCTGTGAGTGGGTGGGAGCTGTGTGGGGAGCTGTGGGGGGAGCTGTGTGGGGAGCTGTGTGGGGAGGGTGGGAGCTGTGTGAGGGGGTGGGAGCTGTGTGGGGAGCTGTGAGGGGTGGGAGCTGTGTGGGGAGCTGTGAGGGGGTGGGAGCTGTGTGGGGAGCTGTGAGGGGGTGGGAGCTGTGTGGGGGGAGCTGTGAGGGGGTGGGAGCTGTGTGCGGAGCTGTGTTAGAGGGTGGGAGCTGTGTGAGGGGGTGAGAGCTGTGTGGGGAGCTGTGAGGGGTGGGAGCTGTGTGATGGGAGCTGTGAGGGGGTGGGAGCTGTGTGGGGAGCTGTGTTAGAGGGTGGGAGCTGTGTGAGGGGTGAGAGCTGTGTGGGGAGCTGTGAGGGGGGTGGGAGCTGTGTGGGGAGCTGTGGGGTGGGAGCTGTGTGGGGGAGCAGGGCTGTGATATGGGGCCTACCTGTTTAGTGTGATGTGGGGAGAGTGGTGACGGATTGTAAGATGGTTTTATGGGGTGTGTGACAGATATCCATTTCACTTGTTTAGGAAATGTTAACATACGCTTTCCAGAGAGAAGTGGCAGAATACCTGACCACCGTGACTAACACAAAATGAAGGAAATATTTGACTATGTACAGAGTCAATGAGCATAGCCTTGCTATTGAGAAAGGCCGCCGTAGGCAAACATGGTTCTCAAGAGAAGACAGGCTATGTGCTCACTGCCCACAAAATGAGGTGGAAACTGGGCTGCACTTCCTAACATCCTGCCAAATGTATGACCATATTAGAGAGACATATTTCCCTCAGATTACACAGATCCACAAAGAATTCGAAAACAAATCCAATTTTGATAAACTCCCATATCTACTGGGTGAAATTCCACAGTGTGCCATCACTTGCTATTGAGAAAGGCTGCCAAAGACAGACCTGGCTCTCAATGTTAACATATGTTTCCCATGCCAAAAAAGCCCATGATTTGAATTCAATTGAATTGAAAGAGTAGGAGGGAGAGAGAACATTTGTATGTGAACTGCATAGGTGTGTTAAGAGAGAGTGAGAGAATCGGTTGCTTATGAAGCATTATTGTAATGTACAGGTAAGTGGACATTTTTAAAGGCTTTTAGAATCAATGTTCTCCTTTACTTACAAACGCATGTAATCATTGTGAACCTGAGCAATCAGATCCCATTCAGAGTAATATATTGACAGTTCTTCAGTTCTCCAGTTCCCATGTTCCCCAGTTCTCCAGTACCCTAGTTCTCCAGTTCTCCAGTTCCCTAGTTCTCCAGTTCTCCAGTTCCCTAGTTCTCCAGTTCTCCATTTCTCCAGTTCCCCAGTACTCCAGTACTCCAGTACTCCAGTTCCCCAGTACTCCAGTACTCCAGTACTCCAGTACTCCAGTTCCCCAGTACTCCAGTTCCCCAGTACTCCAGTACTCCAGTTCCCCAGTACTCCAGTACTCCAGTACTCCAGTACTCCAGTTCCCCAGTACTCCAGTACTCCAGTACTCCAGTACTCCAGTTCCCCAGTTTCCCAGTTCTCCAGTTCCCCAGTTTCCCAGTTCTCCAGTTCCCCAGTTTCCCAGTTCCCCAGTTTCCCAGTTCCACAGTTTCCCAGTTCTCCAGTTCCCCAGTTCCCCAGTTCTCCAGTTCCCCAGTTTCCCAGTTCTCCAGTTCCCCAGTTTCCCAGTTCTCCAGTTCCCCAGTACTCCAGTTCCCCAGTTCCCCAGTTCCCCAGTTTCCCCAGTTCTCTAGTTCCCCAGTTCTCTAGTTCCCCAAAGGCACAAATTATCAGGTTAATTTAAATTAGTTCTGGGGAGGAGCTAATTGTACGTCTAAGTTACACAGGTTTGTAATATCAGATGAGCTTCCCAGAAACATAGCCCCTTCCTTTATATTTGTTTATTTTGTCTTTTGGTAATTTAAGCATTTAGTCTGGTAACTCCAGAATGTGGCTCATCTCTTCTCCAAGAGAGAAGGGTTGACTCCAGAACGTGGCTCATCTCTTCTCCACGAGAGAAGGGTTAACTCCAGAACGTGGCTCATCGCTTCTCCAAGAGAGAACGGTTAACTCCAGAACGTGGCTCATCACTTCTCCAAGAGAGAAGGGTTAACTCCAGAACGTGGCTCATATCTTCTCCAAGAGAGAACGGTTAACTCCAGAACGTGGCTCATATCTTCTCCAAGAGAGAAGGGTTAACTCCAGAATGTGGCTCATCTCTTCTCCAAGAGAGAACGGTGAACTCCAGAACGTGGCTCATTTCTTCTCCAAGAGAGAACGGTTCACTCCAGAACGTGGCTCATCTCTTCTCCAAGAGAGAACGGTGAACTCCTGAATGTGGCTCATCTCTTCTCCAAGAGAGAAGGGTTAACTCCAGAATGTGGATCATCTCTTCTCCAATAGAGAAGGGTTAACTCCAGAACGTGGCTCAACTCTTTTCTAAAGAAGAGGTTTCACTTCTTCTTGCCTCACAAAGAATGGAAGAAATTTGAGCGATGCTAACGCTAATTCCATCTCCCTCTCTTACTCAATTCAATTCAAAGGGCTTTATTGGCATTGGAAACATATATTGACATTACCTCCCTCTCTCGCTCTCCTTCACTAACTCTACTTCCACTCTTCTCTCTCTTGCTTTCTCTCTCTAACATTAATTCCATGTGAACTCCATCAACTGTTAGCTTAATGTGGCTAATAATAGCTAGCGGATTAATTGGACTAATTGGATCTAACAGAAGATGAAGATGATTCGACAAGAGAGACAAGAGGACGTCTATTGGAGTATAACTGTAGCTGGGAACTAATCTTATCTTTAGCCAAACCTTGTTTGTGACTCTTGTTGCCAAAGTCGTCTGTTGTGTCAGTCGTTTTTCTCCGTCTATTGCTTTGTGAGCGAAGGAGATAGGAGTGAGTCTTGTGGCGATCCCCCTAAATCAGGAAGAGAAGAGAGAGGAGTCTTTCTCTTTCCTTGACCCCCCCCTCTTCCTCCTCTACGCTCTTTTTAAGGCTCCCTCGTTTTTCTTACCTCTGTGGTTCAACATCTCCCCTAAGGGAGGCTCAGGGACCACGAGTTTGAAGGGATGTGTGTGTGTGTGTGGTGGTGGTGAGACAGAAGACAGTTGTCCCCTACCATGGATATTATACACCCCTAGGCATGTTGCATGGCCGCCCCTCAAATCAGTCAGGTGTCAAAAAAAACGCCCACCCTTGAGAAACTCTTGCTCTCGCTCTCTCGCTCTCTGACACACAAAAACACTTTGAAATAGCATGCAGTGCCAAAGAAATGCATGTAAATGCTTGAGTGTTTCTGCTCCTCTCCGTCACTATTCACACAATACTCCCCCTTCTAACCTCCTTGCCACACACACCCACATCCCTTCAGATTCTTTCTCCCTGATCCTCCCTTAGGAAATATGTCGATTCCGTCAATCCAGACGTGAATTTAACGACATTAGATCCCTGAAAATGTTCTTCAATATTTTGTGATTCATGTATTTGAACGGCTGTCTATGGTTTTGGCGAGGAGCTCGTTTTTTATTCCTACTACATAGAGACGTGATGTGAACTCTATTCCACAGTTTAGAGACGTGACATGGAACTCTAAAGTTCTGTCACTACATAACCACAGTGCTACAGCCATGACTTTGGAACTCTATTCCACAGTACTACATAGAGACCATGACTACATGGAACTCTATTCCACAGTGCTAGAGCCATAGAGCCATAGAGCCGTGACTACATGGAACTCTATTCCACAGTACTACATAGAGCCATGACTACATGGAACTCTATTCCACAGTACTACATAGAGCCATGACTACATGGAACTCTATTCCACCACAGTACTACATAGAACTCTATTCCACAGCCATGACTACATGGAACTCTATTCCACAGTACTACATAGAGACGTGACTACATGGAACTCTATTCCACAGTACTACATAGAGCCATGACTGAGTGCTACATAGAGCCATGACTACATGGAACTCTATTCCACAGTACTACATAGAGCCATGACTACATGGAACTCTATTCCACAGTACTACATAGAGCCGTGACTACATGGAACTCTATTCCACAGTACTACATAGAGCCATGACTACATGGAACTCTATTCCACATCAGGGAACTGATGCAGCAGGAGAATCTGTTTTAAAAACAAACAGATACAAATACACCTCACGACACCCGGTCTACACACACGTAAACATGGATGCCTGAGGGAACACACTTAACGTCATGTTATATTTTAACTGGTATATAACGGCCTTAAATGTTGCTGGACCCCAGCAGCTAATGGGGTTCCTTAATGAGTACAAGCTCCAGAGGCCATATGACTTTAACCAGGGCCCATATGACTCTGACCAGGGCCCATATGACTCTAACCAGGGCCCATATGACTCTGACCAGGGCCCATATCACATGTCTTTAACCAGGGCCCACATGTATTTAACTAGGGCCCATATGACATTGACCAGGGCCCATATCATATGACTCTAAACCAGGACCCATATGACTTTGACCAGGGCCCATATGACTCTTTAACCAGGGCCCATATGTCTTTAACCAGGGCCCACATGTCTTTAACCAGGGCCCATATGTCTTTAACCAGGGCCCACATGTCTTTAACCAGGGCCCATGTCTTTAACCAGGGCCCATATCATATGACTCTAACCAGGGCCCATATCATATGACTCTAACCAGGGCCCATATGACTTTAACCAGGGCCCATATGACTCTAACCAGGGCCCATATGACTCTAACCAGGGCCCATATGACTCTAACCAGGGCCCATATGTCTTTAACCAGGGCCCATATGACTCTAACCAGGGCCCATATGTCTTTAACCAGGGCCCACATGTCTTTAACCAGGGCCCACATGAACCAGGGCCCATGTCTTTAACCAGGGCCCATATGACCAGGGCCCATATGACTTTAACCAGGGCCCACATGTCTTTAACCAGGGCCCACATGTCTTTAACCAGGGCCCATATGACTCTAACCAGGGCCCATATGACTCTAACCAGGGCCCACATGACTCTAACCAGGGCCCACATGTCTTTAACCAGGGCCCACATGACTCTAACCAGGGCCCATATGACTTTGACCAGGGCCCATATGACTTTGACCAGGGCCCATATGACTCTGACCAGGGCCCATATGACTTTGACCAGGGCCCATATGACTCTAACCAGGGCCCATATGACTTTAACCAGGGCCCATATGTCTTTAACCAGGGCCCACATGACTCTAACCAGGGCCCATATGACTTTGACCAGGGCCCATAGGGCTTTGATCACAAGTTGTGCCCTATACAGGGAACATTTTGATTGCATCCAGTGTTTTAATGACATTCTTTGCTGTTCAAAAGGTGCATAAGTCATATACCTTTATGAGAAGAAAAACACTAGTTAATAAAAATGTATCTGAACAAAGATTTGACAGAATAATTTAATGTCTTCTTTGGTGGGAGTTATGGGAGCAGGGAAATGTGATGATGGGGCTCTGGTTCTGCATATCCTCCCCTGTCATAACCAAGATGGGGCTTGGGTTCTGCATATCTTCCCCTGTCATAACCAAGATGGGACATGGGTTCTATTTATCTTCTCCTGTCATAACCAAGATGGGGCTCTGGTTCTGCATATCTTACCCTGTCATAACCAAGATTGGGCTTGGGTTCTGTATATCTTCCCCTGTCATAACCAAGATGGAGAACAGGTTCTGTTTCTCTTCCCTGTCATAACCAAGATGGAGAACAGGTTCTGTTTCTCTTCCCCTGTCATAATGAAGATGGGGCTTGGGTTCTGTTTCTCTTCCCTGTCATAACCAAGATGGGACATGGGTTCTTGTCAGTGTTGGGGTGTTCCGTAGCCTAAGAGGGGTTATGACGAGAAGATGGCACACACACACACACACACACACACACACACACACACACACACACACACACACACACACACACACACACACACACACACACACACACACACACACACACACAGTGCAGAAGTTAGGCAGGGTTACACCCCAAACCAAGCAATGCCACAATGCCTTATTCAATAACCAACGGGAGTATGAAGTATCTCATTGATTGGACAGGGCCATAGCCAATGGGCTCAGCTCTAGGAAATAATAATTCAGAGATTGGCAAGAAGGAACGAGGACGTGTGAAAACCTGGTTGAACTGAAAGCAACATTGATTGGACAGGGCCATAGCCAATGGGCTCAGCTCTCATTGGTTGTCTTAGACCGCTGTTCAACAGACTATATGAGTGAAGTTAATAAAGGCTGTATCCAAACTCAAGCCTGAACAAAAATATTAACGCAACATGTAAAGTGCTGGTCCCATGTTTCATGAACTGAAATAAAAGATCACAGAAATGTTCCATATGCACAAAAAAAAACTAATTTCTCTAAAATGTTGTGCACTAATATGTTAATAACATCCTTAGTTAGTGAGCATTTATCCATTGCCAACACAATCCATCCACCGGACAGGTGTGACATATCAAGAATCTGATGAATCAGCATGATCATTACACAGGTGCACCTTGTGCTGGGGACAATAAAAGGCCACTCTAAAATGTGCAGTTTTGTCACACAACGCAATGTCACAGACGTCTCAAGTTTTCAGGAGCGTGCAATTGGCAGAGCTGTTGCCTGAGATTTGAATGTTCAGTTCTCGACCATAAGCCGCCTCCTACACCATTTTTGGAAAATGTGTCAGTACGTCCAACCAGCCTCACAACTGCAGACCACGTGTATTAGCTGATTGGTTGAAGAGGGCAGCCACACCTTTAGCTGATTGGTTGAAGAGGGCAGCCACACCTTTAGCTGATTGGTTGAAGAGGGCAGCCACACCTTTAGCTGATTGGTTGAAGAGGGCAGCCACACCTTTAGCTGATTGGTTGAAGAGGGCAGCCACACCTTTAGCTGGTTGGTTGAATAGGTAGCCCACACCTTTAGCTGGTTGGTTGAAGAGGGCAGCTACACCTTTAGCTGGTTGGTTGAAGAGGTAGCCCACACCTTTAGCTGGTTGGTTGAATAGGTAGCCCACACCTTTAGCTGGTTGGTTGAATAGGTAGCCCACACCTTTAGCTGGTTGGTTGAAGAGGGCAGCCACACCTTTAGCTGGTTGGTTGAATAGGTAGCCCACACCTTTAGCTGGTTGGTTGAATAGGTAGCCCACACCTTTAGCTGGTTGGTTGAATAGGTAGCCCACACCTTTAGCTGGTTGGTTGAAGAGGGCAGCCACACCTTTAGCTGGTTGGTTGAAGAGGGCAGCTACACCTTTAGCTGGTTGGTTGAAGAGGGCAGCTACACCTTTAGCTGGTTGGTTGAAGAGGGCAGCCACACCTTTAGCTGGTTGGTTGAAGAGGGCAGCTACACCTTTAGCTGGTTGGTTGAAGAGGGCAGCCACACCTTTAGCTGGTTGGTTGAAGAGGGCAGCTACACCTTTAGCTGGTTGGTTGAAGAGGGCAGCTACACCTTTAGCTGGTTGGTTGAAGAGGGCAGCTACACCTTTAGCTGGTTGGTTGAAGAGGGCAGCTACACCTTTAGCTGGTTGGTTGAAGAGGGCAGCCACACCTTTAGCTGATTGGTTGAAGAGGGCAGCTACACCTTTAGCTGATTGGTTGAAGAGGGCAGCCACACCTTTAGCTGGTTGGTTGAAGAGGGCAGCCACACCTTTAGCTGGTTGGTTGAATAGGTAGCCCACACCTTTAGCTGGTTGGTTGAAGAGGGCAGCCACACCTTTAGCTGGTTGGTTGAAGAGGTAGGCCACACCTTTAGCTGGTTGGTTGAAGAGGTAGCCCACACCTTTAGCTGGTTGGTTGAATAGGTAGCCCACACCTTTAGCTGGTTGGTTGAAGAGGGCAGCTACACCTTTAGCTGGTTGGTTGAATAGGTAGCCCACACCTTTAGCTGGTTGGTTGAATAGGTAGCCCACACCTTTAGCTGGTTGGTTGAAGAGGTAGCCCACACCTTTAGCTGGTTGGTTGAAGAGGGCAGCCACACCTTTAGCTGGTTGGTTGAAGAGGGCAGCCACACCTTTAGCTGGTTGGTTGAAGAGGGCAGCTACACCTTTAGCTGGTTGGTTGAAGAGGGCAGCCACACCTTTAGCTGGTTGGTTGAAGAGGGCAGCTACACCTTTAGCTGGTTGGTTGAAGAGGGCAGCCACACCTTTAGCTGGTTGGTTGAAGAGGGCAGCTACACCTTTAGCTGGTTGGTTGAAGAGGGCAGCTACACCTTTAGCTGGTTGGTTGAAGAGGGCAGCTACACCTTTAGCTGGTTGGTTGAAGAGGGCAGCTACACCTTTAGCTGGTTGGTTGAAGAGGGCAGCCACACCTTTAGCTGGTTGGTTGAAGAGGGCAGCCACACCTTTAGCTGGTTGGTTGAAGAGGGCAGCTACACCTTTAGCTGGTTGGTTGAAGAGGGCAGCTACACCTTTAGCTGGTTGGTTGAAGAGGGCAGCTACACCTTTAGCTGGTTGGTTGAAGAGGGCAGCCACACCTTTAGCTGGTTGGTTGAAGAGGTAGCCCACACCTTTAGCTGGTTGGTTGAAGAGAGCACCCACACCTTTAGCTGATTGGTTGAAGAGGGCAGCCACACCTTTAGCTGATTGGTTGAAGAGGGCAGCCACACCTTTAGCTGATTGGTTGAATAGGTAGCCCACACCTTTAGCTGGTTGGTTGAATAGGTAGCCCACACCTTTAGCTGGTTGGTTGAAGAGGTAGCCCACACCTTTAGCTGGTTGGTTGAAGAGAGCACCTACACCTTTAGCTGGTTGGTTGAAGAGGGCAGCCACACCTTTAGCTGGTTGGTTGAAGAGGGCAGCCACACCTTTAGCTGGTTGGTTGAAGAGGGCAGCCACACCTTTAGCTGATTGGTTGAAGAGGGCAGCCACACCTTTAGCTGATTGGTTGAATAGGTAGCCCACACCTTTAGCTGATTGGTTGAAGAGGGCAGCCACACCTTTAGCTGATTGGTTGAATAGGTAGCCCACACCTTTAGCTGGTTGGTTGAATAGGTAGCCCACACCTTTAGCTGGTTGGTTGAATAGGTAGCCCACACCTTTAGCTGGTTGGTTGAAGAGGGCAGCTACACCTTTAGCTGGTTGGTTGAAGAGGTAGCCCACACCTTTAGCTGGTTGGTTGAATAGGTAGCCCACACCTTTAGCTGGTTGGTTGAAGAGGTAGCCCACACCTTTAGCTGGTTGGTTGAAGAGGGCAGCCACACCTTTAGCTGGTTGGTTGAAGAGGGCAGCCACACCTTTAGCTGGTTGGTTGAAGAGGGCAGCTACACCTTTAGCTGGTTGGTTGAAGAGGGCAGCCACACCTTTAGCTGGTTGGTTGAAGAGGGCAGCTACACCTTTAGCTGGTTGGTTGAAGAGGGCAGCCACACCTTTAGCTGGTTGGTTGAAGAGGGCAGCTACACCTTTAGCTGGTTGGTTGAAGAGGGCAGCTACACCTTTAGCTGGTTGGTTGAAGAGGGCAGCTACACCTTTAGCTGGTTGGTTGAAGAGGGCAGCTACACCTTTAGCTGGTTGGTTGAAGAGGGCAGCCACACCTTTAGCTGGTTGGTTGAAGAGGGCAGCCACACCTTTAGCTGGTTGGTTGAAGAGGGCAGCTACACCTTTAGCTGGTTGGTTGAAGAGGGCAGCTACACCTTTAGCTGGTTGGTTGAAGAGGGCAGCTACACCTTTAGCTGGTTGGTTGAAGAGGGCAGCTACACCTTTAGCTGGTTGGTTGAAGAGGTAGCCCACACCTTTAGCTGGTTGGTTGAAGAGAGCACCCACACCTTTAGCTGATTGGTTGAATAGGTAGCAGCCACACCTTTAGCTGATTGGTTGAAGAGGGCAGCCACACCTTTAGCTGGTTGGTTGAAGAGGTAGCCCACACCTTTAGCTGGTTGGTTGAAGAGGGCAGCCACACCTTTAGCTGGTTGGTTGAAGAGGGCAGCTACACCTTTAGCTGGTTGGTTGAAGAGGGCAGCTACACCTTTAGCTGGTTGGTTGAAGAGGGCAGCTACACCTTTAGCTGGTTGGTTGAAGAGGGCAGCTACACCTTTAGCTGGTTGGTTGAAGAGGGCAGCTACACCTTTAGCTGGTTGGTTGAAGAGGTAGCCCACACCTTTAGCTGGTTGGTTGAAGAATAGCTGGTTGGGTAGCCCACACCTTTAGCTGGTTGGTTGAATAGGTAGCCCACACCTTTAGCTGGTTGGTTGAATAGGTAGCCCACACCTTTAGCTGGTTGGTTGAATAGGTAGCCCACACCTTTAGCTGGTTGGTTGAATAGGTAGCCCACACCTTTAGCTGGTTGGTTGAATAGGTAGCCCACACCTTTAGCTGGTTGGTTGAATAGGTAGCCCACACCTTTAGCTGGTTGGTTGAATAGGTAGCCCACACCTTTAGCTGGTTGGTTGAATAGGTAGCCCACACCTTTAGCTGGTTGGTTGAATAGGTAGCCCACACCTTTAGCTGGTTGGTTGAATAGGTAGCCCACACCTTTAGCTGGTTGGTTGAATAGGTAGCCCACACTTTAGCTGATTGGTTGAATAGGTAGCCCACACATTTAGGTTGGTTGAATAGGTAGCCCACACCTTTAGCTGGTTGGTTGAATAGGTAGCCCACACCTTTAGCTGGTTGGTTGAATAGGTAGCCCACACCTTTAGCTGGTTGGTTGAATAGGTAGCCCACACCTTTAGCTGGTTGGTTGAATAGGTAGCCCACACCTTTAGCTGGTTGGTTGAATAGGTAGCCCACACCTTTAGCTGGTTGGTTGAATAGGTAGCCCACCTTTAGCTGGTTGGTTGAATAGGTAGCCCACACCTTTAGCTGGTTGGTTGAATAGGTAGCCCACACCTTTAGCTGGTTGGTTGAATAGGTAGCCCACACTTTAGCTGGTTGGCTGAATAGGTAGCCCACACCTTTAGCTGGTTGGTTGAATAGGTAGCCCACACCTTTAGCTGGTTGGTTGAAGAGGACAGCCACACCTTTAGCTGGTTGGTTGAATAGGTAGCCCACACCTTTAGCTGGTTGGTTGAATAGGTAGCCCACACCTTTAGCTGGTTGGTTGAATAGGTAGCCCACACCTTTAGCTGGTTGGTTGAATAGGTAGCCCACACCTTTAGCTGGTTGGTTGAAGAGGGCAGCCACACCTTTAGCTGGTTGGTTGAATAGGTAGCCCACACCTTTAGCTGGTTGGTTGAATAGGTAGCCCACACCTTTAGCTGGTTGGTTGAATAGGTAGCCCACACCTTTAGCTGGTTGGTTGAATAGGTAGCCCACACCTTTAGCTGGTTGGTTGAATAGGTAGCCCACACCTTTAGCTGGTTGGTTGAATAGGTAGCCCACACCTTTAGCTGGTTGGTTGAATAGGTAGCCCACACCTTTAGCTGATTGGTTGAATAGGTAGCCCACACCTTTAGCTGGCTGGTTGAATAGGTAGCCCACACATTTAGCTGGTTGGTTGAATAGGTAGCCCACACCTTTAGCTGGTTGGTTGAATAGGTAGCCCACACCTTTAGCTGGTTGGTTGAATAGGTAGCCCACACCTTTAGCTGGTTGGCTGAATAGGTAGCCCACACCTTTAGCTGGTTGGTTGAATAGGTAGCCCACACCTTTAGCTGGTTGGTTGAATAGGTAGCCCACACCTTTAGCTGGTTGGTTGAATAGGTAGCCCACACCTTTAGCTGGTTGGTTGAATAGGTAGCCCACACCTTTAGCTGGTTGGTTGAATAGGTAGCCCACACCTTTAGCTGGTTGGTTGAATAGGTAGCCCACACCTTTAGCTGGTTGGTTGAATAGGTAGCCCACACCTTTAGCTGGTTGGTTGAAGAGGGCAGCCACACCTTTAGCTGGTTGGTTGAATAGGTAGCCCACACCTTTAGCTGGTTGGTTGAATAGGTAGACACCTTTAGCTGGTTGGCTGAATAGGTAGCCCACACCTTTAGCTGGTTGGTTGAATAGGTAGCCCACACCTTTAGCTGGTTGGTTGAAGAGGACAGCCACACCTTTAGCTGGTTGGTTGAATAGGTAGCCCACACCTTTAGCTGGTTGGTTGAATAGGTAGCCCACACCTTTAGCTGGTTGGTTGAATAGGTAGCCCACACCTTTAGCTGGCTGGTTGAATAGGTAGCCCACACATTTAGCTGGTTGGTTGAATAGGTAGCCCACACCTTTAGCTGGTTGGTTGAATAGGTAGCCCACACCTTTAGCTGGTTGGTTGAATAGGTAGCCCACACCTTTAGCTGGTTGGTTGAATAGGTAGCCCACACCTTTAGCTGGTTGGCTGAATAGGTAGCCCACACCTTTAGCTGGTTGGTTGAATAGGTAGCCCACACCTTTAGCTGATTGGTTGAATAGGTAGCCCACACCTTTAGCTGGCTGGTTGAATAGGTAGCCCACACATTTAGCTGGTTGGTTGAATAGGTAGCCCACACCTTTAGCTGGTTGGTTGAATAGGTAGCCCACACCTTTAGCTGGTTGGTTGAATAGGTAGCCCACACCTTTAGCTGGTTGGTTGAATAGGTAGCCCACACCTTTAGCTGGTTGGTTGAATAGGTAGCCCACACCTTTAGCTGGTTGGTTGAATAGGTAGCCCACACCTTTAGCTGGTTGGTTGAATAGGTAGCCCACACCTTTAGCTGGTTGGTTGAATAGGTAGCCCACACCTTTAGCTGGTTGGTTGAATAGGTAGCCCACACCTTTAGCTGGTTGGTTGAATAGGTAGCCCACACCTTTAGCTGGTTGGTTGAATAGGTAGCCCACACCTTTAGCTGGTTGGTTGAAGAGGGCAGCTACACCTTTAGCTGGTTGGTTGAAGAGGTAGCCCACACCTTTAGCTGGTTGGTTGAATAGGTAGCCCACACCTTTAGCTGGTTGGTTGAATAGGTAGCCCACACCTTTAGCTGGTTGGTTGAATAGGTAGCCCACACCTTTAGCTGGTTGGTTGAAGAGGGCAGCCACACCTTTAGCTGGTTGGTTGAATAGGTAGCCCACACCTTTAGCTGGTTGGTTGAATAGGTAGCCCACACCTTTAGCTGATTGGTTGAATAGGTAGCCCACACCTTTAGCTGGTTGGTTGAATAGGTAGCCCACACCTTTAGCTGATTGGTTGAAGAGGGCAGCCACACCTTTAGCTGGTTGGTTGAATAGGTAGCCAACACCTTTAGCTGGTTGGTTGAAGAGGGCAGCCACACCTTTAGCTGATTGGTTGAAGAGGGCAGCCACACCTTTAGCTGGTTGGTTGAATAGGTAGCCCACACCTTTAGCTGGATGGTTGAATAGATAGCCCACACCTTTAGCTGGTTGGTTGAATAAGTAGCCCACACCTTTAGCTGGTTGGTTGAAGAGGGCAGCCACACCTTTAGCTGGTTGGTTGAAGAGGGCAGCTACACCTTTAGCTGGTTGGTTGAATAGGTAGCCCACACCTTTAGCTGGTTGGCTGAATAGGTAGCCCACACCTTTAGCTGGTTGGCTGAATAGGTAGCCAACACCTTTAGCTGATTGGTTGAATAGGTAGCCCACACCTTTAGCTGGTTGGTTGAAGAGGGTAGCCACACCTTTAGCTGATTGGTTGAATAGGTAGCCCACACCTTTAGCTGGTTGGTTGAAGAGGGCAGCCACACCTTTAGCTGGTTGGTTGAAGAGGGCAGCTACACCTTTAGCTGGTTGGTTGAATAGGGCCCACACCTTTAGCTGGTTGGTTGAAGAGGGCAGCTACACCTTTAGCTGGTTGGTTGAATAGGTAGCCCACACCTTTAGCTGGTTGGTTGAATAGGTAGCCCACACCTTTAGCTGGTTGGTTGAATAGGTAGCCCACACCTTTAGCTGGTTGGTTGAAGAGGTAGCCCACACCTTTAGCTGGTGGGTTGAATAGGTAGCCCACACCTTTAGCTGGTTGGTTGAAGAGGTAGCCCACACCTTTAGCTGGTTGGCTGAATAGGTAGCCCACACCTTTAGCTGGTTGGTTGAATAGGTAGCCAACACCTTTAGCTGATTGGTTGAATAGGTAGCCCACACCTTTAGCTGGTTGGTTGAAGAGGGTAGCCACACCTTTAGCTGATTGGTTGAATAGGTAGCCCACACCTTTAGCTGGTTGGTTGAAGAGGGCAGCTACACCTTTAGCTGGTTGGTTGAAGAGGGCAGCTACACCTTTAGCTGGTTGGTTGAATAGGTAGCCCACACCTTTAGCTGGTTGGTTGAAGAGAGCAGCTACACCTTTAGCTGGTTGGTTGAAGAGGTAGCCCACACCTTTAGCTGATTGGTTGAATAGGTAGCCCACACCTTTAGCTGGTTGGTTGAAGAGGTAAGCCCACACCTTTAGCTGGTTGGTTGAATAGGTAGCCCACACCTTTAGCTGGTTGGTTGAAGAGGTAGCCCACACCTTCAGCTGGTTGGTTGAATAGGTAGCCCACACCTTTAGCTGGTTGGTTGAAGAGGTAGCCCACACCTTTAGCTGATTGGTTGAATAGGTAGCCCACACCTTTAGCTGGTTGGTTGAAGAGGTAAGCCCACACCTTTAGCTGGTTGGTTGAATAGGTAGCCCACACCTTTAGCTGGTTGGTTGAAGAGGTAGCCCACACCTTCAGCTGGTTGGTTGAATAGGTAGCCCACACCTTTAGCTGGTTGGTTGAAGAGGTAGCCCACACCTTTAGCTGGTTGGCTGAATAGGTAGCCCACACCTTTAGCTGGTTGGCTGAATAGGTAGCCAACACCTTTAGCTGATTGGTTGAATAGGTAGCCCACACCTTTAGCTGGTTGGTTGAAGAGGGTAGCCACACCTTTAGCTGATTGGTTGAATAGGTAGCCCACACCTTTAGCTGGTTGGTTGAAGAGGGCAGCTACACCTTTAGCTGGTTGGTTGAAGAGGGCAGCTACACCTTTAGCTGGTTGGTTGAATAGGTAGCCCACACCTTTAGCTGGTTGGTTGAAGAGAGCAGCTACACCTTTAGCTGGTTGGTTGAAGAGGTAGCCCACACCTTTAGCTGATTGGTTGAATAGGTAGCCCACACCTTTAGCTGGTTGGTTGAAGAGGTAAGCCCACACCTTTAGCTGGTTGGTTGAATAGGTAGCCCACACCTTTAGCTGGTTGGTTGAAGAGGTAGCCCACACCTTCAGCTGGTTGGTTGAATAGGTAGCCCACACCTTTAGCTGGTTGGTTGAAGAGGTAGCCCACACCTTTAGCTGGTTGGCTGAATAGGTAGCCCACACCTTTAGCTGGTTGGCTGAATAGGTAGCCAACACCTTTAGCTGATTGGTTGAATAGGTAGCCCACACCTTTAGCTGGTTGGTTGAAGAGGGTAGCCACACCTTTAGCTGATTGGTTGAATAGGTAGCCCACACCTTTAGCTGGTTGGTTGAAGAGGGCAGCTACACCTTTAGCTGGTTGGTTGAAGAGGGCAGCTACACCTTTAGCTGGTTGGTTGAATAGGTAGCCCACACCTTTAGCTGGTTGGTTGAAGAGAGCAGCTACACCTTTAGCTGGTTGGTTGAAGAGGTAGCCCACACCTTTAGCTGATTGGTTGAATAGGTAGCCCACACCTTTAGCTGGTTGGTTGAAGAGGTAAGCCCACACCTTTAGCTGGTTGGTTGAATAGGTAGCCCACACCTTTAGCTGGTTGGTTGAAGAGGTAGCCCACACCTTCAGCTGGTTGGTTGAATAGGTAGCCCACACCTTTAGCTGGTTGGTTGAAGAGGTAGCCCACACCTTTAGCTGGTTGGTTGAATAGGTAGCCCACACCTTTAGCTGGTTGGTTGAAGAGGTAGCCCACACCTTTAGCTGGTTGGTTGAATAGGTAGCCCACACCTTTAGCTGGTTGGTTGAAGAGGTAGCCCACACCTTTAGCTGGTTGGTTGAATAGGTAGCCCACACCTTTAGCTGGTTGGTTGAAGAGGTAGCCCACACCTTTAGCTGGTTGGTTGAAGAGGTAGCCCACACCTTTAGCTGGTTGGCTGAATAGGTAGCCCAC
This sequence comes from Oncorhynchus keta, assembly GCF_023373465.1. NCBI lineage: Eukaryota > Metazoa > Chordata > Actinopteri > Salmoniformes > Salmonidae > Oncorhynchus > Oncorhynchus keta. The sequence continues at coordinate 46,490,895 of NC_068440.1, read as the reverse complement.
ACCTTTAGCTGGTTGGCTGAATAGGTAGCCAACACCTTTAGCTGATTGGTTGAATAGGTAGCCCACACCTTTAGCTGGTTGGTTGAAGAGGGTAGCCACACCTTTAGCTGATTGGTTGAATAGGTAGCCCACACCTTTAGCTGGTTGGTTGAAGAGGGCAGCTACACCTTTAGCTGGTTGGTTGAAGAGGGCAGCTACACCTTTAGCTGGTTGGTTGAATAGGTAGCCCACACCTTTAGCTGGTTGGTTGAAGAGAGCAGCTACACCTTTAGCTGGTTGGTTGAAGAGGTAGCCCACACCTTTAGCTGATTGGTTGAATAGGTAGCCCACACCTTTAGCTGGTTGGTTGAAGAGGTAAGCCCACACCTTTAGCTGGTTGGTTGAATAGGTAGCCCACACCTTTAGCTGGTTGGTTGAAGAGGTAGCCCACACCTTCAGCTGGTTGGTTGAATAGGTAGCCCACACCTTTAGCTGGTTGGTTGAAGAGGGCAGCCACACCTTTAGCTGGTTGGTTGAAGAGGGCAGCTACACCTTTAGCTGGTTGGTTGAAGAGGGCAGCTACAAAACACCAGGAGCAAAAGATCCATTGGTTACAAGGAAGGAGATTGAGAAAACCACCCAGAACAGTATGATGGAAGGAAGTCGTCTATATTATGCTCCCTGGGGTAAGAATGTAAATAATGGTAGAAGTTTACAGTTTTTCTCAGTCGCTTTGGTGCATTTCTTAGATCAAAAGTGCAATTCTTGAAACCACTTGTACAAATTCCAAATCATCTAGTCACTTGTGCACATCATTAAAGCCATTTCTTATTCCTTTGAACAAATTGCAATTGATAATGTACAAGTGTCAGCTTTTTCCACATTATCAATTGTTCATGTCATGTTGATCAAAATATAGTAGATGGTTCTCTGTTGAATAGTCTTACCCCTCAAAACATCTAGGCATGAGTTCCTTGCATAAGCCATTACATGCAAAATTGTTGAACTATTTGTCATAAACTGTCAAGCATAGTTTTACACATTTCTATTAGACCTTTTGTACAAAAACGTGAATTGATGAATCGTGCAGGTGAAATTGACCCTCACTCATGAAGGAATGTAAAATGTTAGTTCAACCAGTTGTCTAAATTGCTCAAAGTTGCATGTCAAGAAGAATCAATTGGAAAGCATATATAGACAGACCACGACACAGAGTTGCAATTTTCCAATAATGGATGGACCAGGAAACGAACAGGGTCAACAGCCAAGAGGAGGAAGAAGAGGAGCAAGGATGCGTGGTGGAAGGCAAAACAGAGGAAGAGGCAGAAGAGGACATAGGGGCCACTATTGTAGACCATGTTGTCAATCAGGCGGGTCGAAGGGTGCAGCCGAATATTGGGAGATCAACCGTGTCCTCAATAGTTCAAACGTTTCGAAGAGAGAACAGGTATGTCCACCAATGTACAGTGCACTGTTACTGTATATAAGCCGTATACGTATACTTCCTACAATGCTTCATATTACAGTAGTCCACTTGTATTTCACAGCATACAGAAATATACTCTATACAGATACATACTGCACCTTACATGCACCCACCTGTATGTTTTACAGTAAAATGTGTGTTCGCATAGTTTTTGTCTATGTGAAAGTATGCGATGCATCACTGCATTTCCCCACATAGGACTGACTGCAAGATTACCTCAAACCGGTGGCAGAGGCCTTTTCACACCTCAACAGGAGGAGGCTATTTGCACCATGGTCCGATTAAACAATGCCATGAGACTCAGGGAAAAGTTGTGCCTTTGGGGTGGTTTTCTGTGTTTCTTTCTAATTTAGTTGTTTTTCCTTTGTGCCCCTTGGTTTGTGCCCCAGTCTCTTTCAATCAATAACCCACATACAGTAATATGTAAATAGTACTGTTGAAATTGATACATGCCATAGAAGTGCAGCCTTGTGCATTTTCAATACAGTAACTGTCATCCAAACTGTAGCCTAAGTTTACATCAGGTAATACTGTCAAAGTACACAGTTACATTGACAACATGCCTAAACATTTTGACGACCTTGTTCGTGAACAATGACTTATCATTCTGATGACACTGACATGATCATTGGCATGAATATTTACTTTTGAGAGATGTACTAAGGATTTTTAGTGACTGACTAGCTTTAGAAACATATCTATTGTATATTGCAGTTTGTACAAATTGTTCTGCTTATTATTTTGCACATGTTAGGGATGATGTGAAAAATGCACCAAAGCGACTGAGAAAACTGTAAAGTGAAGATCTAGACTCTCTAGCAATCTTCTGTGACAAGGTAAGGGTCACTGACACGAGGTAAGGGTCACTGACACGAGGTGAGGGGCACTGACACGAGGTAAGGGTCACTGACACGAGGTGAGGGGCACTGACACGAGGTAAGGGGCACTGACACGAGGTGAGGGGCACTGACACGAGGTAAGGGGCACTGACACGAGGTAAGGGGCACTGACACGAGGTGAGGGGCACTGACACGAGGTAAGGGGCACTGACACGAGGTGAGGGTCACTGACACGAGGTGAGGGGCACTGACACGAGGTGAGGGGCACTGACACGAGGTGAGGGTCACTGACACGAGGTGAGGGTCACTGACACGAGGTGAGGGTCACTGACACGAGGTAAGGGTCACTGACACTTGGTAAGGGTCACTGACACGAGGTGAGGGGCACTGACACGAGGTGAGGGGCACTGACATGAGGTGAGGGGCACTGACACGAGGTGAGGGGCACTGACACGAGGTGAGGGGCACTGACACGAGGTGAGGGGCACTGACACGAGGTGAGGGGCACTGACATGAGGTGAGGGGCACTGACATGAGGTGAGGGGCACTGACACGAGGTGAGGGTCACTGACACGAGGTGAGGGGCACTGACACGAGGTGAGGGGCACTGACACGAGGTAAGGGTCACTGACACGAGGTGAGGGGCACTGACACGAGGTAAGGGGCACTGACACGAGGTAAGGGGCACTGACACGAGGTGAGGGGCACTGACACGAGGTGAGGGGCACTGACACGAGGTGAGGGGCACTGACACGAGGTGAGGGGCACTGACACGAGGTGAGGGGCACTGACACGAGGTGAGGGGCACTGACACGAGGTGAGGGTCACTGACACGAGGTGAGGGTCACTGACACGAGGTGAGGGTCACTGACACGAGGTGAGGGTCACTGACACGAGGTGAGGGGCACTGACACGAGGTAAGGGGCACTGACACGAGGTAAGGGGCACTGACACGAGGTAAGGGGCACTGACACGAGGAGGGGCACTGACACGAGGTGAGGGGCACTGACACGAGGTAAGGGGCACTGACACGAGGTGAGGGGCACTGACACGAGGTGAGGGGCACTGACACGAGGTGAGGGGCACTGACACGAGGTGAGGGGCACTGACACGAGGGTCACTGACAGGGTCACTGACACGAGGTGAGGGGCACTGACACGAGGTGAGGGGCACTGACACGAGGTAAGGGGCACTGACACGAGGTGAGGGGCACTGACACGAGGTGAGGGGCACTGACACGAGGTGAGGGGCACTGACATGTGTGTGTGTGTGTGTGTGTGTGTGTGTGTGTGTGTGTGTGTGTGTGTGTGTGTGTGTGTGTGTGTGTGTGTGTGTGTGTGTGTGTGTGTGTGTGTGTGTGTGTGTAACTACAGTGTTAATCTGTTGTACAGCTAGAGAATGAGACAGTTTTAAGTCCTGCACTCATTGCTCACTCTGGACTGAGTCACAGGCTACCTTTCCCATCCCATTCCCTATATAGTGCAGTATGTCTGACCAGGGCCTATAGGGAATAGGGTGCACTACTGTTGACCAGACCCCTGTAGTAGGGAATAGGGTGCACTACTGTTGACCAGGACCTATAGGGAATAGGGTGCACTACTGTTGACCAGAGACCTATAGGGAATAGGGTGCACTACTGTTGACCAGAGACCTATAGGGAATAGGGTGCACTACTGTTGACCAGAGACCTATAGGGAATAGGGTGCACTACTGTTGACCAGAGACCTATAGGGAATAGGGTGCACTACTGTTGACCAGAGACCTATAGGGAATAGGGTGCACTACTGTTGACCAGAGACCTATAGGGAATAGGGTGCACTACTGTTGACCAGAGACCTATAGGGAATAGGGTGCACTACTGTTGACCAGAGACCTATAGGGAATAGGGTGCACTACTGTTGACCAGAGACCTATAGGGAATAGGGTGCACTACAGTTGACCAGAGACCTATAGGGAATAGGGTGCACTACAGTTGACCAGAGACCTATAGGTAATGTCTGTCTTTCTGACAGCTTTTGTAGATCAGGATGTTTTATATTACAGCATAAAACAGTCAAATCAGCATAATATTACTGCATAAACCATTCAAATTAGCATAATATTACCGCATAAACCATTAAAATTACCATAATATTACCGCATAAAACAGTCAAATCGCCATAATATTACTGCATAAAACAGTCAAATTAGCATAATATTACTGCACAAAACAGTCAAATTAGCATAATATTACCACATAAACCATTAAAATTACCATAATATTACTGCATAAACCAGTCAAATCACCATAATATGGTCCTCATGGGCGATTTCAACTGGGATTGGTTATCTCCAATCTCTGAGGCCATAACATAAGAACTGTGCAATACTCCAACTATAAATACAGTCCCAAAACTCACTCCCAAAGACATCTCTAAACACTTTATCATCTCTCTCTAACACTTATTGATGTTAATCTAACAAATACTCGGCCGTTGGGATTTTCTCTAATGATTTAAGTGATATCATTGTACAGTTGCGTGCATTAGAGACACCAACATCCCCAAAGTGCTCTGTCGGATTCAGAGTCAAATGAAGTTTTAGGCAGTTCTGTGAGCAGACATTCCTAAATGAACTTTATGCAAATGGGGCGGCAGGGTAGCCTAGTGGTTAGAGTGGAGGGGCGGCAGCGTAGCCTAGTGGTTAGAGTGGAGGGGCGGCAGGGTAGCCTAGTGGTTAGAGTGGAGGGGTGACAGGGTAGCCTAGTGGTTAGAGTGGAGGGGCGGCAGCGTAGCCTAGTGGTTAGAGTGGAGGGGCGGCAGGGTAGCCTAGTGGTTAGAGTGGAGGGGCGGCAGGGTAGCCTAGTGGTTAGAGTGGAGGGGCGGCAGGGTAGCCTAGTGGTTAGAGTGGAGGGGCGGCAGGGTAGCCTAGTGGTTAGAGTGGAGGGGCGGCAGGGTAGCCTAGTGGTTAGAGTGGAGGGGCGGCAGGGTAGCCTAGTGGTTAGAGTGGAGGGGCGGCAGCGTAGCCTAGTGGTTAGAGTGGAGGGGCGGCAGCGTAGCCTAGTGGTTAGAGCGTTGGACTAGTAACCAAAAGGTTGCAAGTTCAAATCCCCCCGAGCTGACAAGGTACACATCTGTCGTTCTGCCCCTGAACAGGCAGTTAACCCACTGTTCCTAGGCAGTCATTGAAAATAGAAATTTGTTCTTAACTGACTTGCCTGGTTAAATAAACAAAGACACTCCCATTTTCATTCCATGTTTTCTACTATCTGTGATAAACACGCCCCTCTCACAAAGTACCGGGTAAGAAGGAAGAGACACTTCCTGGTTTACAGGACAATTATCTGATTGGATCCATAAATACACAGTGGGCCAAAGGCAGAAAGGGGTAATTCCCAGGCCGAATGATATAGTGGGATAATTCAGTTATTCAGGGCTCTGAGCATAATACGGAAATGCAACTCTAGTTTTTATTACAAATCTACCAAGACAAACCTCAATAACCCGACCAAATTATGGGAAAACCATTTAAATCCATGAATGCTAACACTAACTCCTCTGTTGAAATTGACCTCAAAGTCAATGGATGTGACTGCTTGACATGTTTAATGAGCATTTTGTTAAAAGCATTTTATTTGATAATGAAGTCTTTCCTAACATCTCAAATGAGGCTCAAATGAGGCTGGGAATGAAACTGCCGCGTGGTCATCTTATTGGTTCATTTATTTCATTTTTACAGAGATTGAGCTTTCAGAAGTTGTAAAGGAACTCAAATCTATTGATAATAAGAAATCAGCTGGTCCGGATGAATTAAACCCCCCCAAAAATTGGTTCAGGGATTATTGCCGCCCTTCTCACTCATATATTAAATTCTTTCATTGGCGAGTAATAACCTTCCATAAGTCTGGAAAGCAGCCTATGTCACGCCTTCACATAAAGGTGCCTATGTCACGCCTTCACATAAAGGTGCCTATGTCACGCCTTCACATAAAGGTGCCCATGTCACGCCTTCACATAAAGGTGCCTATGTCACGCCTTCACATAAAGGTGCCTATGTCACGCCTTCACATAAAGGTGCCTATGTCACGCCTTCACATAAAGGTGCCCATGTCACGCCTTCACATAAAGGTGCCTATGTCACGCCTTCACATAAAGGTGCCTATGTCATGCCTTCACATAAAGGTGCCTATGTCACGCCTTCACATAAAGGTGCCTATGTCACGCCTTCACATAAAGGTGCCTATGTCACGCCTTCACATAAAGGTGCCTATGTCACGCCTTCACATAAAGGTGCCTATGTCACGACTTCACATAAAGGTGCCTCACATGTCACGCCTTCACATAAAGGTGCCTATGTCAAGCCTTCACATAAAGGTGCCTATGTCAAGCCTTCACATAAAGGTGCCTATGTGCCTCACATAAAGGTGCCTATGTCACGCCTTCACATAAAGGTGCCTATGTCACGCCTTCACATAAAGGTGCCTATGTCAAGCCTTCACATAAAGGTGCCTGTGTCACGCCTTCACATAAAGGTGCCTATGTCACACCTTCACATAAAGGTGCCTATGTCACGCCTTCACATAAAGGTGCCTATGTCACGCCTTCACATAAAGGTGCCTATGTCACGCCTTCACATAAAGGTGCCTATGTCACGCCTTCACATAAAGGTGCCTATGTCACGCCTTCACATAAAGGTGCCTATGTCACGCCTTCACATAAAGGTGCCTATGTCACGCCTTCACATAAAGGTGCCTATGTCACGCCTTCACATAAAGGTGCCTATGTCACGCCTTCACATAAAGGTGCCTATGTCACGCCTTCACATAAAGGTGCCTATGTCACGCCTTCACATAAAGGTGCCTATGTCACGCCTTCACATAAAGGTGCCCATGTCACGCCTTCACATAAAGGTGCCTATGTCACGCCTTCACATAAAGGTGCCTATGTCACGCCTTCACATAAAGGTGCCTATGTCACGCCTTCACATAAAGGTGCCTATGTCACACCTTCACATAAAGGTGCCTATGTCACGCCTTCACATAAAGGTGCCTATGTCACGCCTTCACATAAAGGTGCCTGTGTCACGCCTTCACATAAAGGTGCCTATGTCACGCCTTCACATAAAGGTGCCTATGTCAAGCCTTCACATAAAGGTGCCTATGTCACGCCTTCACATAAAGGTGCCTATGTCACGCCTTCACATAAAGGTGCCTATGTCAAGCCTTCACATAAAGGTGCCTATGTCACGCCTTCACATAAAGGTGCCTATGTCACGCCTTCACATAAAGGTGCCTATGTCACGCCTTCACATAAAGGTGCCTATGTCACGCCTTCACATAAAGGTGCCTGTGTCACGCCTTCACATAAAGGTGCCTGTGTCACGCCTTCACATAAAGGTGCCTATGTCACGCCTTCACATAAAGGTGCCTGTGTCACGCCTTCACATAAAGGTGCCTATGTCACGCCTTCACATAAAGGTGCCTGTGTCACGCCTTCACATAAAGGTGCCTATGTCACGCCTTCACATAAAGGTGCCTGTGTCACGCCTTCACATAAAGGTGCCTATGTCACGCCTTCACATAAAGGTGCCTGTGTCATGCCTTCACATAAAGGTGCTAACTATAGTCAAAGATAGGCTATCCAAAGGCTAACTATAGTCAGAGATAGGCTATCCAAAGGCTAACTATAGTCAAAGATAGGCTATCCAAAGGCTAACTATAGTCAAAGATAGGCTATCCAAAGGCTAACTATAGTCAAAGATAGGCTATCCAAAGGCTAACTATAGTCAAAGATAGGCTATCCAAAGTCAAACCCAACTTTGCCACATGGTCGCATACCAGCTGGCTGAAGCTAACTGGCAAAAATAATTTGTCTAACCTATTTGCCCACGGCACATCAAACCGCACCCCGCAAACAACTCACAATTGAATTCAGTCATCCGCATTAAAATGTTAAATCTATATAACATAATACAAAAATCTCCATCAAATTTGGTCTGTTTGATTTATCTGTTCTACTTGTATGATCTGCATCTCAGTCTACTCCATCTGCCGCTACCAAAAGTATGTGGACAGCTCGTCGAACACCTCATTCCAAAACCATGGGCATTAATATGGAGTTGGTTCCCCCTTTGATGCTATAATAGCCTCCACTCTTCTGGGAAGGCTTTCCACTAGATGTTGGAACATTGCTGCTATAACAGCCTCCACTCTTCTGGGAAGGCTTTCCACTAGATGTTGGAACATTGCTGCTATAACAGCCTCCACTCTTCTGGGAAGGCTTTCCACTAGATGTTGGAACATTGCTGCTATAACAGCCTCCACTCTTCTGGGAAGGCTTTCCACTAGATGTTGGAACATTGCTGCTATAACAGCCTCCGCTCTTCTGGGAAGGCTTTCCACTAGATGTAGGAACATTGCTGCTATAACAGCCTCCACTCTTCTGGGAAGGCTTTCCACTAGATGTTGGAACATTGCTGCTATAACAGCCTCCACTCTTCTGGGAAGGCTTTCCACTAGATGTTGGAACATTGCTGCTATAACAGCCTCCGCTCTTCTGGGAAGGCTTTCCACTAGATGTTGGAACATTGCTGCTATAACAGCCTCCACTCTTCTGGGAAGGCTTTCCACTAGATGTTGGGACATTGCTGCTATAACAGCCTCCACTCTTCTGGGAAGGATTTCTACTAGATGTTGGAACATTGCTGCTATAACAGCCTCCACTCTTCTGGGAAGGATTTCTACTAGATGTTGGAACATTGCTGCTATAACAGCCTCCACTCTTCTGGGAAGGCTTTCCACTAGATGTTGGGACATTGATGCTGCTTTCATTCAGCCACAAGAGCATTAGTGAGGTCGCACACTATTGTTGGACGATTAGGCCTGGCTCGCAGTCGGCGTTCCAATTCATCCCAAAGGTGTTCGATGGGGTTTAGGTTAGGGCAGTGTGCAGGCAAGTCATGTTCTTTCACAAAATCATGTCAAACCATTTTTGTATGGACCTCGGTTTGTGCACGGGGGCATTGTTATGATGAAACAGGAAAGGGCCTCCCCCAAACTGTTGCCACAAAGTTGGAAGCTCAGAATCGTCCAGAATGTCATTGTATGGTGTAGAGTTAAGATTTCCCTTCACTGGAACTAAGGGACCTGAACAATGAAAAACAGCTCCAGACCATTATTCCTCCTCCACCAAACTTTACAGTTGGCACTATGCATTGAAAGTCACTGCACTCTTCAGTAAAGCCGTTCTACTGCCAATGTCTGTCTGTGGAGATTGCAGGACCGTGTGCTCGATTTTATACACTTGTCAGCAACAGGTGTGGCTGTAATAGCCAAACCCACTAATTTGAAGGGACATTTAGAAATATATACATATTTCACCTTTATTTAAACAGGTTCTCATTTACAACTTCGACCTGGCAAATATAAAGCAAAGCAGTTCGACATAAACAACTACACAGAGTTACACATGGAAGAAACAAACGTACAGTCAATAACACATTGAAAAAAGTATATATACAGTGTGTGCAAATGAGGTAAGATTGGGGAGGTAAGGCAATAAATAGGCCATAGTGGTGAAATAATTACAATTTAGCAATTAGACACTGGAGTGATAGATATACAGAAGATGAATGTGCAAGTAGAGATAATGGGGTGCAAAGGAGAGAAAAAAACAATATGGGGATGAGTTAGTTGTATGGGATATTTACAGATGAGCTGTGTACAGGTGCAATGATCTGTGAGCTGCTCTGACAGGTGAAGCTTAAAGTTAGTGAGGAAGATATGAGTTTCTAGCTTCAGTGATTTTTGCAATTTGTTCCAGTCATCGGCAGCAGAGAACTGGAAGAAAAGGCGGCCAAAGCAGGTGTTGGCTTTGGGGATGACCAGTGAAATATACCTGTTGGAGCGCGTGCTACGGTTGGGTGCTGCTATGGTGACCAGAGATAAGGTGGGGCTTTACCTAGCAAAGACTTATAGATGACCTGGGTTTGGATACAAATTTGAAGCGAGGGCCAGCCGACTAGAGCATACAGGTTGCAGTGGTGGGTAGTATATGGAGCTTTGGTGACAAAATGGATGGCGCTGTGATAGACTGCATCCAATTTGCTGAGTAGAGTGTTAGAGGCTATTTTGTAAATGACATCTCCAAAGTCAAGGATCGGTAGGATAGTCAGTTTTACAAGGGTATGTTTGGCAGCATGAGCGACGGATGCTTTGTTGCAAAATAGGAAGCCGATTCTAGATATAATTCTGAATTAGAGATGCTGTGAGTCTGGAAGGAGAGTTTACAGTTTAACTAGACATCTAGATATTTGTAGGCAGAACCGTACAGAGTAGTGATGCTAGACGGGCGGACAGGTGCGGGCAGCGATCAGTTGAAGAGAATGCATTTAGTTTTACTTGCATTCAAGAGCAGTTGGAGGCCACAGAAGCAGAGTTGTATGGCATTGAAGCTCATCTGGAGGTTAGTTAACACAGTGTCCAAAGAAAGGCCAGAAGTATACCGAATTGTGTCTTCTGCATAGAGGTGGATCAGAGAATCACCAGCAGCAAGAGCGACATCATTGATGTATACAGAGAAAAGAGTTGGCCCGAGATCTGAACCGTGGCACCCCCATAGAGACTGCCAGAGGTCTGGACAACAGGCCCTCTGATTTGACACACTGAACTCTGTCTGCAAAGTAATTGGTGAACCAGGCAAGGCAGTCATCCGAAAAACCGAGGCTACTGAGTCTGCCGATAAGAATATGGTGATTGACAGAGTCGAAGGCCTTGGCAAGGTCGAAGAAGACGGCTGCACAGTACTGTCTTTTATCGATGGCGGTTATGATATCGTTTAGTACCTTGAGTGTGGCTGAGGTGCACCCGTAACCGGCTCGGAAACCAGATTGCACAGCGGAGAAGGTACGGTGGGATTCGAGATGGTCAGTGACCTGTTTGTTGACTTGGCTTTCGAAGACCTTAGATAGGCAGGGCAGGATGGATATAGGTCTGTAACAGTTTGGGTCCAGGGTGTCTCCCCCTTTGAAGAGGGGATGACTGCGGCAGCTTTTCAATCCTTGGGGATCTCAGACGATATGAAAGAGAGGTTGAACAGGCTGGTAATAGGGGTTGCGACAATGGCGGCGGATAGGTTCAGAAATAGAGGGTCCAGATTGTCAAGCCCAGCTGATTTGTACGGGTCCAGGTTTTGCAGCTCTTTCAGAACATCTGCTATCTGGATTTGGGTAAAGGAGAACCTGGAGAGGCTTGGGCAGGAGCTGCGGGGGGCGAAGCTGTTGGCCGAGGTTGGAGTAGCCAGGCGGAAGGCATGGCCAGCCGTTGAGAAATGCTTATTGAAGTTTTCGATAATCATGGATTTATCGGTGGTGACCGTGTTACCTAGCCTCAGTGCAGTGGGCAGCTGGGAGGAGGTGCTCTTGTTCTCCATGGACTTCACAGTGTCCCAGAACTTTTTGGAGCTACAGAATGCAAACTTCTGCCTGAAGTAGCTGGCCTTAGCTTTCCTGACTGACTGCGTGTATTGGTTCCTGACTTCCCTGAAGAGTTGCATATCACGGGGACTATTCGATGCTGTTGCAGTCCGCCACAGGATGTTTTTGTGCTGGTCGACGGCAGTCAGGTCTGGAGTGAACCAAGGGCTGTATCTGTTCTTGGTTCCGCATTTTTTGAACGGAGCATGCTTATCTAAAATGGTGAGGAAGTTACTTTTAAAGAATGACCAGGCATCCTCAACTGACGGGATGAGGTCAATGTCCTTCCAGGATACCCGGGCCAGGTCGATTAGAAAGGCCTGCTCACAGAAGTGTTTTAGGGAGCGTTTGACAGTGATGAGGGTGGTCGTTTGACTGCGGCTCCGTGGCGGATACAGGCAATGAGGCAGTGATCGCTGAGATCCTGGTTGAAGACAGCGGAGGTGTATTTGGAGGGCCAGTTGGTCAGGATGACGTCTATGAGGGTACCCTTGTTTACGGAGTTAGGGTTGTACCTGGTGGGTTCCTTGATGATTTGTGTGAGATTGAGGGCATCTAGCTTAGATTGTAGGACTGCCGGGGTGTTAAGCATATCCCAGTTTAGGTCACCTAACAGAACAAACTCTGAAGCTAGATGGGGGCAATCAATTAACAAATGGTATCCAGGGCACAGCTGGGAGCTGAGGGGGTCGGTAGCAGGCGGCAACAGTGAGAGACTTATTTCTGGAGAGAGTAATTTTCAAAATTAGTAGTTCGAACTGTTTGGGTATGGACCTGGAAAGTATGACATTACTTTGCAGGCTCTCTGCAGTAGACTGCAACTCCTCCCCCTTTGGCAGTTCTATCTTGACGGAAGATGTTATAGTTGGGTATGGAAATCTCTGAATTTTTGGTGGCCTTCCTGAGCCACCAAAGGACATCAGGGTTAGCAGAGTGTGCTAAAGCAGTGAGTAAAACAAACTTAGGGAGGAGGCTTCTGATGTTGACATGCATGAAACCAAGGCTTTTTCGATCACAGAAGTCAACAAATGAGGGTGCCTGGGGACATGCAGGGCCTGGGTTTACCTCCACATCACCCGTGGAGCAGAGAAGGAGTAGTATGAGGGTGCGGCTGAAGGCTATCAAAACTGGTCGCCTAGAGCGTTGGGGACAGAGAATAAGAGGAGCAGGTTTCTGGGCATGGTAGAATATATTCAGGGCATAATGCGCAGACAGGGGTATGGTGGGGTGCGGGTACAGGGGAGGTAAGCCCAGGCACTGGGTGATGATGAGAGAGGTTGTATCTCTGGACATGCTGGTTGTAATGGGTGAGGTCACCGCATGTGTGGGAGGTGGGACAAAGGAGGTAACAGGGGTATGAAGAGTGGAACTAGGGGCTCCATTGTGAACTAAAACAATGATCACTAACCTGAACAACAGTATACTAGGCATATTGACATTTGAGAGAGACATACAGCGAGGCATACAGTAATCACAGGTGTTGAATTGGGAAAGCTAGCTAAAACAGTAGGTGAGACAGCAACAGCTAGTCAGCTAGCACAACAAACAGCAGGTAAAATGGCGTTGACTAGGCAACGGGGCCAACAGATATAACAAACAAGCAGAATGGAGTACCGTGATTAATGGACAGTCCAGCGTGCATCAGCTATGTAGCCAAGAGATCAGTGTCCAGGGGCAGCGGTGGATGGGCAGGGAAGCTGGACTGGCGAGTGTTATCCAGGTTAAAAAAAACTAACAATGACTAAATAGCTTGTAGCTAGTTAGCTGGTTAGCGTCTGGAGGTTCTTGAGTGTGTTCTAAAAAATAAAAAATAATAGCGATTCCGTATCACAATGGGTGAGGCAGGTTTCCGGAAGGTATAAACAATTTAAAAATCAAAAAGAGATAGAAAGTAAATAGTGTTTGGGATTCATTTACCAGAGAGTGTTTGGGCATTCACCTTATGACATCCAGTAGAATAGTCACTTTACAATAGTGCATTAAATCTTAAAGGCCTGTGCTAACAAGCTAACAGTTCGGAAGGTGGTGATTGGCTGTCCGGGCTGAGGGAGTTTGTTCCACCATTGGGGGCCAGAGGTAACAGTTTTGACTGGGTGTGCTACAGGTGCTCTGGGAACGCGGGCTAGGGCTTCAAGCCTGAAGTGGGTGGAAACGCTAGCCAGGGGTAATCATCTTGGGGTTGCAATTTAGCTAGATAGCTAGTTGTGAAGATCCAGCTGAAAAATGTTCCGTTTGAGGTGGGAATGGCACAGGCAGGGGAGCCAAAAAATAAATGACAAGTGCCGTTATGCTCTGGTTAGAGCAGGGCGTTGTAGAGCATGAACTGGCGGGAGCTGTTAGTTGGCGAAAGGTTAGCTGATGACCGGTTAGCTGAAGACCACTAGCATAGCTGGTGGATTCCCAGGGAGGAAGAGCAGCTGTCTTGCCGAGCTTCAGTTGAGGGGTGATCCGTTCACTGATATGGTAAATATAAATACCTTTAGGAAAAATAGCTACATTGGGTGAGGCGGGTTGTAGGAGAGTATTTGGAAGCTTAGATTTAGCAAAATGTTTTTAAAGAGGTATGCGAAGAAAAATATGGTTCAAAAAAGCCGATAGGTCTAAAAGAAGCAGAGGAGATATATACAGGGGACAGGCCTCCGTGATACAGGAAGAGTCTCAGTTGAATGACTACGCCATCTTGGATTGAGATAAGACACGGGGATAAGACATGGGATAAGACAAGGGATAAGACACGGAGGGATTGGGTAAGACACTTGAGGATAAGACAGCGGTCAGGGATGAAGACACGGGATAAGACATGGTCGGGATAAGACACGGGATAAGACACGGGATCAGACACGGGATAAGACACGGGATAAGACACGGGATCAGACACGGGATAAGACACGGACCTTCTTTTCAAAATGGCAAGACGATAAGACACGGGATAAGACACGGGATCAGACATCTGGGATCAGACAGGGGGAGGGATCAGACACGGGATGGCAAAGACACTAGGGTCAGACACTTGGGATAGAAAAGCCAGAGACAGAGGAGGATAAGACACGGGATGAAAGATGCCACGGGATCAGACACGGGATCAGACACGGGATAAGACAGCCTGGGATAGGGGACAGAGTCACGGGATAAGACACAGGATAAGACACGGGATAAGACACAGGGATAAGACAGGGGATCAGACACGGGATCAGACACGGGATCAGACGAGAGGGGGATAAGACACTTGGAGGGATCAGAGACACGGGATAAGACACGGGATAAGACACTGGGGGATAAGACACGGGATAAGACTAGATACAGGATCAGAAAAACACGGGATCAGAAAAATAAATAGGTCCGTTATGCTCTGGTTAGGGTCGCGTTGTTCGAATTGGCGAGAGCTTTCCGGGCTAAAGACACGGGATAAGACACTGGTGGATCAGACAGTTGACGAGGATAAGACACAGGATAAGACACATTGGGGATAAGACATTTGGGGATAAGACACGGGATAAGACACGGGATAAGACAGGGGACAGACACAGGGATCAGACACGGGGTAAGACACGGGATCAGACACGGGATAAGACACGGGATAAGACACGGGATAAGGGATAAGACACGGGATAAGACACGGGATCAGACACGGGATCAGACACGGGATAAGACACGGGATAAGACACGGGATAAGACACGGGATAAGACACGGGATCAGACACGGGATAAGACACGGGATAAGACACGGGATAAGACACGGGATAAGACACGGGATAAGACACGGGATAAGACACGGGATAAGACACGGGATAAGACACGGGATAAGACACGGGATCAGACACGGGATAAGACACGGGATAAGACACGGGATAAGACACGGGATAAGACACGGGATAAGACACGGGATAAGACACGGGATAAGACACGGGATAAGACACGGGATAAGACACGGGATCAGACACGGGATAAGACACGGGATAAGACACGGGATAAGACACGGGATAAGACACGGGATCAGACACGGGATAAGACACGGGATCAGACACGGGATAAGACACGGGATAAGACACGGGATAAGACACGGGATAAGACACGGGATAAGACACGGGATAAGACACGGGATAAGACACGGGATAAGACACGGGATAAGACACAGGATAAGACAGGGATAAGACACGGGGTAAGACACGGGATAAGACAAAGATATACACGTCGTCCTGCTGCGTTTCCATCTTGGATTTAGAGATACATACTTTGGTATGGTTTTTTTTGCGGGGGGGGGAGGGGGGGGACACACGACTATCTGTTGTTCCATATAGTGAATCAATTATGCAGTAATGCCACATTCAATGTTTCACCCCCCCCCCCCACCAAAAGTCTATTATTAATGTTTGATACCTCAAGGGGTCTTAAAATTCTAAATAAAATAGCAAATGTATCCTTGGTATGACCATCTTCAGCTTAGAACCCACCTCACCCAGGCTTAGACAGGGCTTAGACTCTAGAGGTTAAGGGAGATGTTACCAGAGGAACACTATTGATTTCTCACTGAACTCAATAGGGAGAGTGGGTGGCTGTGGCGCTCCCAGGCAGCAGGCTGGAGAGTAACACGATTTACAACGTATCAAATGTTTATTTTATATATTTTTATATATATATAGATGATTTTTGTCGCACTGCGTACTTTTCTTGCTCTTTTAATAACTGATTATGCATGGCTCTGACAACAATGGATTGTACAAACGTTTCGCATTTTCTCCAGGCTTACAAACATCACGCACCTCCACTGGCACGGCATATCTGAGACAAACTTCAGCGCTTTGAGATAATGCAAGAAGCCGCGTGAGAGGGACTACATCTGGTAAGGAGCAGACTGAGGAAAATCCAATGCAGCAGAACTAAAAATAGATAGAAATCTCTCACGTGAATGCAGAGTTTGGAAGAAGAAGAAAAAAATGCCCCCAGGACACTCAGAATGGGCTTGTCTGTAATTCAAGATCATTGTGGATACATTTTAATTGCAACTTTGTGTCACTGAAACATGGGCTCAGGAAAATATCCCAGATGAATCTCTTTTCATACAAGGCTATCAACTGTTCCGAAACGACTGGTCCGGAGAGGGGAAGAGAGGAGGGTGTAGTGGCTGTGAATCACAGTACGCAGGCAGAGAGAAGAACAGACCAAGAGAAAGAGGATTTTGACTGAATGCGTCTTCAACGTGGTCCTAAACGACTCCCAAGCTCAGTTTCAACTCTGGTCAGTGGGAGTACTCTACCATCCACCATGGACACATTATAAAACAGTTCAGCAGATCACCCTCCATGTCATCAGGCTGTCCTATCCCCAAACGGGGCTCATTCTGTGTGGAGACTTTTTAATCACCTACACATCAACATGCTGAAAAAAACTCCCATCCAGACATGGAACAAGTGGACAAAGACAAGACCAGAGAGGACTCCATCCTATATCTGATCATTACCAATCTGAAGAATCACTACACCTCCTTGTACTGGAGAAGATCTAGTAGACAGACACACAGCCCAGTCAACTAGTCATCTTCAGACGCCAGAAAACCAACAGCGGTTCGATTATTACTTGCTGACATGTCCAAAAGCCTTTGATCGAGGAGATGATGCAAAGCTCCTGCAACATCTGTCTGACATTGAACTGTGTCCCAGGTTACTAGCCTGGCTCCACAGCCACACCGCCGGAAGAATGCAGCGGGTGATGATGAATAGCACATTTAGCCCCTGGTCAGCTGAGCCAAACCACTAACCAGCATCCAAAAAAATACACTTCCAAAAAATACACTTCTAACAAATACACTTTTAAAATATACACTTCTAACAAATACACTTAGAACAAATACACTTCTAACATATACACTTCTAACAAATACACTTCTAAAATATACACTTCTAACAAATACACTTAGAACAAATACACTTCTAACATATACACTTCTAACAAATACACTTCTAAAATATACACTTCTAACAAATACACTTAGAACAAATACACTTCTAACATATACACTTCTAACAAATACACTTTTAAAATATACACTTCTAACAAATACACTTCTAAAATATACACTTCTAACAAATACACTTCTAAAATATACACTTCTAACATATACACTTCTAACAAATACACTTCTAAAATATACACTTCTAACAAATACACTTCTAACAAATACACTTCTGAAATATACACTTCTAACAAATACACTTCTAACATATACACTTCTAACAAATACACTTCCAAAAAATACACTTCCAAAAAATACACTTCTAACAAATACACTTCTAAAATATACACTTCTAACAAATACACTTAGAACAAATACACTTCTAACATATACACTTCTAACAAATACACTTTTAAAATATACACTTCTAACAAATACACTTCTACAATATACACTTCTAACAAATACACTTTTAAAATATACACTTCTAACAAATACACTTTTAAAATATACACTTCTAACAAATACACTTCTAAAATATACACTTCTAACAAATACACTTCTAAAATATACACTTCTAACATATACACTTCTAACAAATACACTTCTAAAATATACACTTCTAACAAATACACTTCTAACAAATACACTTCTAACATATACACTTCTAACTAATACACTTCCAAAAAATACACTTCCAAAAAATACACTTCCAAAAAATACACTTCCATGCGTTTGGAGGCGTAGCAGCTGGAAGAGTTGGCCACATCCAACAACATGAACATCCTGAACGCGGACAAAGTCTGTGGAAATTCATACATGTTTTTGATTTCAAGAAAAACTCCACAACCTGCACCACTCGTTCTAAGGGGACAGGAAGTACCAGTGATAATGTCAAAGAGTCTTGGTTTTTATCTAGACTCTAACCTCAGCGGTGACACGCATGTAAGGAATGCCTCAAAACAACTGTCCTTGCCAGAAATGACCTACCCACTGAGGATCTGGTACCACAGTCAACACTACGCTGGTCGGGCCTTGTCTGGAATACGGTGGAGTGCTGTTAGTTGGATGCAGTTAAAAGCAACAGGCCCAACTGGACAGGGTGCAGAGGAGGGACCTGAGGAATCAACTCCTCAGGTGGAGCAGTCCAACCACGGCTCCTGTCACTGCAGAGCAGGCAACATCAGGCAACAGCAGGCAACATCAGGCAACATCAGGCAACATCAGGCAACATCAGGCAACAGCAGGCAACATCAGGCAACATCAGGCAACAGCAGGCAACATCAGGCAACATCAGGCAACAGCAGGCAACAGCAGGCAACAGCAGGCAACATCAGGCAACAGCAGGCAACATCAGGCAACATCAGGCAACATCAGGCAACATCAGGCAACAGCAGGCAACATCAGGCAACATCAGGCAACATCAGGCAACAGCAGGCAACATCAGGCAACATCAGGCAACAGCAGGCAACATCAGGCAACATCAGGCAACAGCAGGCAACAGCAGGCAACATCAGGCAACAGCAGGCAACATCAGGCAACATCAGGCAACATCAGGCAACAGCAGGCAACAGCAGGCTACGGTGCACCAGGTGAAGGATATGAACACTGTTTAACACTCACAGCATGACCTGCTCCCTCCTCAAGAGCTGACTGCTCCACCAGGCTCCTGAGAATCAAACTGTCCTGTATCACTGCCCAGAGGAACCATC
>NC_068440.1:46421479-46466479 GCF_023373465.1 Oncorhynchus keta | reverse complement strand
AATTTCATAATTCCAATATGTTTTCATTAATTTAATTCTCTTAGTCTATTCTATGAGAATTTTGTAAGATTCTTATTTGCATAAAATAGACAGAGACCAGTCTAATCAAAATTAGATAATAGTATTTATTCTAGGAGCGTAACCACGTACAACAGTTTATATACAACAAAAAATCTCTACCAGTTCAAAAATGTATTTCCACCCCTTCTCTCTCTCACACAGTTAAATCGAGATTAAACCTTCTGAAGTCTTCATCCATCACCATTCAGCAGACAGTTCCAGATAATGGAAAACCTAAGAAAACACACACTTCCTTATCTAAAAATCCCAGAAAATCCCAACCATAGGTTAACAATCCTTTCTGCTTACTTAAAAACCCACAATCTAGTCCTCCCCCCAACCTAGCTGGAATGGTATTTATTTAATGTAATTACCCCATGTTTCCTGCTCCTTCCTTATGAATTAATATTATTAATCAGATATAATAAAACAGAGTAGAGTTTAATGAGTTATAGTTCTATTTCAAATGTAGATATTGTTTAGTCATTATTCATAATATTCCTAACGTGAATGTAAACTTCTGTCCCACTGGAAATGTGATACAGTGAATTATAAGTAAAATAATATGTCTGTAAACAATTGTTGGAAAAACGACTTGTGTCATGTTCAAAGTAGATGTCCTAACCGACTTGCAAAAACTATAGTTTGTTAACAAGAACATTTGTGGAGTGGTTGAAAAACGAGTTTTAATGACTCCAACCTAAGTGTATGTAAACGTCCTACTTCAACTGTATACACACAGAATGTACTCTGTCTATTCACACTAGATAAGACCTGGGCGGACCACTATGTTGGTTAGCCAAGTGGCCAGGTGACCAGTGGGTACACCCCCTGTATGTTGGTTAGCCAAGTGGCCAGGTGACCAGTGGGTACACCCCTGTATGTTTTAGCCAAGTGGCTAGGTGACCAGTGGCACACATATCACCCCCTGTATGTTGGTTAGCTAACAGTGGCCAGGTGACCAGTGGGTACACCCCCAGTATGTTGGTTAGTGCGCCAGGTGAGCCAGATGGGTACACCCCTGTATGTTGGTTAGCCAGATGGCAGGTGACCAGTGGGTACACCCCTGCATGTTGGTTAGCCAAGTGGCCAGGTGACTGTGAGGTGGAGAGAGACACAGCCAATGGCTGTGATGTTGGTTGGCAGCCAGAGTGGCAGATGACCAGTGGGTACACCCCCAGGTGGTATAGAGTTAGTGCAGCCAGATGGGTGACCAGTGGGAGACACCCCTGTATGTTGGAGAGCCACCTTTGCAGCCAGGTTACCAGTGGGTACACCCCTGTATGTTGGTTAGCCAGATGGTGGCCAGGTGACCAGTGGTACACACCCCTGTATGTTGGTTAGTGCAGCCAGGTGGCCAGTGGGTACACCAGCCAGATGTTGGTTAGCCCTTTGGCCAGGTGACCAGTGGGTACACCCCTGTATGTTGGCTTAGCCAAGTGGCCAGGTGGCCAGTGAGTACACCTTGGCCCTGTGGCTGTTGGTTAGCCAATGGCTGGAGGAGGTGACCAGTGGGTAGCCCCCTGTATGTTGGTTAGTGCGCCAGGTGACCAGGTGGGTACACCCCCAGTATGGTTGGTTAGCCCTTTGCAGCCAGGTGACCAGTGGGTACACCCCTGATGGTTGGTTAGCCAAGTGGCCAGGTGACCAGTGGGAGACACCTTTGCAGCCAGATGGCTTGAGGCCAAGTGGCCAGGTGACCAGTGGGACACCCCCTGGTATGTTGGTTAGTGCAGCCAGGTGGCCAGTGGGTGCACCTTTGGCCCTGGTATGTTGGTTAGCCAAGTGCAGCCAGGTGACCAGTGGGTACACCCCAGTATGTTGGTTAGCCAAGTGGCCGAAAAGGTGACCAGTGGGTACGGGAGAAAGAGAGGACCAAGGTGCCCCTGTATGTACAGCCTGAATGGTTAGCCAGAGTGGCCAGGTGACCAGTGGGTACACCACCTGTAATGTTAAAGAATGTTACGACAAACGAACAGTGCACCAAAACCAGGTGACCAGTGGAAACACCACCTGTATGTTGGTCAATCAGAGACAAGTGGCCAGGTGACCAGTGGAATCACACCCCTGTCAAAACCAACATAGAAAACCAAGTGGCCAGGTGACCAGCCCTGACCATACTAAAACAAAGACCTAAATAAAAGAACTAAGGTCAGAACGTGACACTGAATTTAAAATGGATTACATTAAGATGTTGTTTCACTGGCCTAAACATATAACCCATAATCTCAAAGTGGAATGATGTTTTTAGAGATGTTTACTAAAGTTGAAATGTCTTAAGTCAATAAGTATTCAACACGTTTGTTATGACAAGAAATAAGTTCAGAAGTACACATTTTCTAAACAAGTCGCTTGGACTCACTCTGTGTTCAATAATAGTGTTTAACGTCATTTGTGAATGACTACCTTAGCTCTGTAGCCCCACACATACAATTATCTGTAAGGTCCCTCAACCGAGCAGTTAATTTCAAACACAGATTCAACCACAAAGACCAGGGAGGTTTTCAAATGCATCGCAAAGAAGGGCTCCTATTGGTAGATGAGTAAAACATTTTTTTTTTAAAGCGATGAGTAAAATCTAAAATGTATACACCCAGTCACTACAAAAAGAGACAGGCCTCCTTCCTAACTCAGGAAACTGCTCAGGGATTTCCCCATGACAACCAATTGTGACTTTAAACCTGTCACAACCTGATCTGTTTCACCTGTCTTTGTGCTTGTCTCCACCCCCCTCCAGGTGTCACCCATCTTCCTCATTATCCCCAGTGTATTTATACCTGTGTTCTCTGTTTGTCTGTTGCCAGTCCGTCTTGTCTTTTCCAGGTCTTACCAGCGTGTTTTCCTGTCTCCCTGTTTGCTCAAGTTCTGTTTCGCCAGGTTCTGACCATTCTGCCTGCCATGACCCCGAGCCTGCCTGCCCTGACCCCGAGCCTGCCTGCCCTGACCCCGAGCCTGCCTGCAGTTCTGTACCTGCCTGCCTCTGACCCGTTTACGAACCTCTGCCCGTCCTGACCCCACCAAGCATCCCTTTGACCTATATTTCGCATGCCCCCTGTTTGGGTTAATAAACATCTGTGACTTTATGAGGCTGCGTCTGGGATGTTCCTGAGTTCTGATAAAAACAGTTACGGAGTTGATCCCTCAGCCTACAATGGTCACTTCCCCATAAAAATCCGTCTGTTTAAGACTTATACATTTTTATTGAACCTTAATTTAATTTACTAGGCAAGTCAGTTAAGAACACATACATACCACAAGTCTGTTAAGAACACATACATACCACAAGTCTGTTAAGAATACATACATACCACAAGTCTGTTAAGAACACATACATACCACAAGTCAGTTAAGAACAAATTTTTGTTTTCAGTGATGGAACAGTGGGTTAACTGCCTTGTTCAGGGGCAGAACCACAGACTTATACTTTCTCAGCTTGGGGATTCGATCTTACAACCTTTCGGTTACTAGTCCAACACTCTTACCACTAGGCTACCCTGCCCCCCCCAATAATTCAGCAAGTCAGTTAAGAACAAATTCTTATTTACAATGACGGCCTACCCCAGCCAAACCCAGATGACGCTGGGCCAATTGCGCGCCACCTTATGGGACTGTCAATCATGGCCGGTTGTGATACAGCCTGGAATCGAACCAGAGTCCGTAGTGACGCCTCTAGCACTGATGCAGTGCCGTAGACCTGCTGCACCACTCGTGAGCAAATGACAATTGAAAGATCAGACTCTCATGTTTTGCCCAAAAGCCTCACAAGACTCTTCTGAAAGAGAAACAGCTGTCACGCCCTGGTCAAAGTATAGCTTGACTCCTTTCATGTCTAGTTGTTAATATGTTTATTCTTGGTGGTGTTGGGGAGGACAGCTGTCACGCCCTGGTCAAAGTATAGATTGACTCCTTTCATGTCTAGTTGTTAATAAGTTTATTCTCGGTGGTGTTGGGGAGGACAGCTTGACTCCTTTCATGTCTAGTTGTTAATATGTTTATTCTTGGTGGTGTTGGGGAGGACAGCTCGACTCCTTTCATGTCTAGTTGTTAATATGTTTATTCTTGGTGGTGTTGGGGAGGACAGATTGACTCCTTTCATGTCTAGTTGTTAATATGTTTATTCTTGGTGGTGTTGTCTAGGGAGGACAGATTGACTCCTTTCATGTCTAGTTGTTAATATGTTTATTCTTGGTGGTGTTGGGGAGGACAGCTCGACTCCTTTCATGTCTAGTTGTTAATATGTTTATTCTCGGTGGTGTTGGGGAGGACAGCTTGACTCCTTTCATGTCTAGTTGTTAATATGTTTATTCTTGGTGGTGTTGGGGAGGACAGCTTGACTCCTTTCATGTCTAGTTGTTAATATGTTTATTCTTGGTGGTGTTGGGGAGGACAGCTTGACTCCTTTCATGTCTAGTTGTTAATATGTTTATTCTCGGTGGTGTTGGGGAGGACAGCTTGACTCCTTTCATGTCTAGTTGTTAATATGTTTATTCTCGGTGGTGTTGGGGAGGACAGCTTGACTCCTTTCATGTCTAGTTGTTAATATGTTTATTCTTGGTGGTGTTTTGACTCCTTTCATGTCTAGTTGTTAATATGTTTATTCTTGGTGGTGTTGGGGAGGACAGCTTGACTCCTTCCATGTCTAGTTGTTAATATGTTTATTCTTGGTGGTGTTGGGGAGGACAGCTCGACTCCTTTCATGTCTAGTTGTTAATATGTTTATTCTTGGTGGTGTTGGGGAGGACAGCTCGACTCCTTTCATGTCTAGTTGTTAATATGTTTATTCTTGGTGGTGTTGGGGAGGACAGCTTGACTCCTTTCATGTCTAGTTGTTAATATGTTTATTCTTGGTGGTGTTGGGGAGGACAGCTTGACTCCTTCCATGTCTAGTTGTTAATATGTTTATTCTCGGTGGTGTTGGGGAGGACAGCTTGACTCCTTTCATGTCTAGTTGTTAATATGTTTATTCTCGGTGGTGTTGGGGAGGACAGCTTGACTCCTTTCATGTCTAGTTGTTAATATGTTTATTCTTGGTGGTGTTGGGGAGGACAGCTTGACTCCTTTCATGTCTAGTTGTTAATATGTTTATTCTTGGTGGTGTTGGGGAGGACAGCTTGACTCCTTTCATGTCTAGTTGTTAATATGTTTATTCTTGGTGGTGTTGGGGAGGACAGCTTGACTCCTTTCATGTCTAGTTGTTAATATGTTTATTCTTGGTGGTGTTGGGGAGGACAGCTGTCACGCCCTGGTCGAAGTATTTTGTGTTTTTCTTCATGTATTTGGTCAGGCCAGGGTGTGACATGGGTTTTTGTATGTGGTGTGTAGCTTAGTGGGGTTGTAGCTTAGTGGGGTGTTCTAGGAAAGTCTATGGTTGTCTGAAGTGGTTCTCAATCAGAGGCAGGTGTTTATCGTTGTCTCTGATTGGGAACCATATTTAGGCAGCCATATTCTTTGGTTGTATTGTGTGTGATTGTCCTGAGTGTCTTGACGTCCTTGTTCGATGTCAGTTGACACATGTATAGGCTGTTTTCGGTTTTCGTTTCGTTTATTGTTTTGTAGTGTTCGTGTTTAGTCGTGTTTACGTTTGTCTAAATAAACATGGATCGCAATCGACACGCTGCAGTTTGGTCCGACTCTCCTTCACCACATGAAAACCGTGACATCACCTACTCATTCAATGATTTTTCTTCTTAATTTTCTACATTGTAGAATAATAGTGAAGACATCAAAATGATCAAATAACATCAAGTAGTAACCAAAAAAATAAATGTAATATGTTTTAAATTCTTCAAAGTAGCCACCTTTTGCCTTGATGACAGTTTTGTACACTCTTGGCATAGGGGTTGGTAATGTTCTCTAGTTGTACTGTGATTGGCTCAGTGTTCTGTCTCTCATGGGGACACTACGTCACCGCAAAATCCAAGGGGAGAGGTTCGAAAAGTTAAGACCCTCGGGTGCAGCCATAGATTTACATTAGATGTGCCCATCCAATAAGGCCCAAGATCATTGCCCACAGTGAGTGGTTTGGAATTAATAAGTGGCGAACTGCAGGCATTGCAAAGCAATCACTATCCTGCTATTCAGTGAAATGGGAGTGTGGTCCACGTCTGAGTTTAAAGGGTTTCTTATCCAATCTTTTTAAGCTTGGAAAAGAAACACTAACATTCACATGCAACACCATGGGCCAGAAAAGAAACACTAACATTCACCTGCAACACCATGGGCCAGAAAATAAACACTAACATTCACCTGCAACACCATGGGCCAGAAAAGAAACACTAACATTCACCTGTAACACCATGGGCCAGAAAAGAAACACTAACATTCACCTGTAACACCATGGGCCAGAAAAGAAACACTAACATTCACCTGCAACACCATGAGCCAGAAAAGAAACACTAACATTCACCTGCAACACCATGAGCCAGAAAAGAAACACTAACATTCACCTGCAACACCATGGGCCAGAAAAGAAACACTAACATTCACCTGCAACACCATGAGCCAGAAAAGAAACACTAACATTCACCTGCAACACCATGGGCCAGAAAAGAAACACTAACATTCACCTGCAACACCATGGGCCAGAAAAGAAACATTGGCCATTCACCTGCAACACCATGGGCCAGAAAGAAATAAGTTCTGAATGGGAAATTTACCTGAATATAACCATGGGCCAGAAAAGGTTGCATACATTGGCCTGTTCTGCTGCGTTTAAAACAAATGGAAACTCGGGAACTGGGAAATCTAGAAAGAATATGAGTTCTGATTGGGAAATCTAGAAAGAATATGAGTTCTGACTGGGAAATCTAGAAAGAATATGAGTTCTGAATGGGAAATCTAGAAAGAATATAAGTTCTGAATGGGAAATCTAGAAAGAATATAAGTTCTGACTGGGAAATCTAGAAAGAATATGAGTTCTGAATGGGAAATCTAGAAAGAATATAAGTTCTGACTGGGAAATCTAGAAAGAATATAAGTTCTGACTGACCATACATATCAATACTACACTATTACCACTATTACCACCATACATATCAATACTACACTATTACCACTATTACCACCATACATATCAATACTACACTATTACCACCACACATATCAATACTACACTATTACCACCATACATATCAATACTACACTATTACCACCATACATATCAATACTACACTATTACCACTATTACCACCATACATATCAATACTACACTATTACCACCATACATATCAATACTACAATATTACCACCATACATATCAATACTACACTATTACCACTATTACCACCATACATATCAACACTACACTATTACCACTATTACCACCATACATATCAATACTACACCATTACCACCATACATATCAATACTACACTATTACCACCATACATATCAATACTACACTATTACCACTATACATATCAATACTACACTATTACCACTATTACCACCATACATATCAATACTACACTATTACCACCATACATATCAATACTACACTATTACCACTATTACCACCATACATATCAATACTACACTATTACCACCATACATATCAATACTACACTATTACCACCATACATATCAATACTACACTATTACCACTATTACCACCATACATATCAATACTACACTATTACCACCATACATATCAATACTACACTATTACCACTATTACCACCATACATATCAATACTACACTATTACCACTATTACCACCATACATATCAATACTACACTATTACCACCATACATATCAATACTACACTATTACCACTATTACCACCATACATATCAATACTACACTATTACCACTATTACCACCATACATATCAATACTACACTATTACCACCATACATATCAATACTACACTATTACCACTATTACCACCATACATATCAATACTACACTATTACCACTATTACCACCATACATATCAATACTACACTATTACCACTATTACCACCATACATATCAATACCACACTATTACCACTATTACCACCATACATATCAATACTATACTATTACCACTATTACCACCATACATATCAATACTACACTATTACCACTATTACCACCATACATATCAATACCACACTATTACCACTATTACCACCATACATATCAATACTACACTATTATTACCACCATACATATCAATACTACACTATTACCACTATTACCACCATACATATCAATACTACACTATTACCACTATTACCACCATACTTATCAATACTACACTATTACCACTATTACCACCATACATATCAATACTACACTATTACCACCATACATATCAATACTACACTATTACCACCATACATATCAATACTACACTATTACCACTATTACCACCATATATATCAATACTACACTATTACCACCATACATATCAATACCACACTATTACCACTATTACCACCATACATATCAATACTACACTATTACCACTATTACCACTATTACCACTATTACCACCATACATATCAATACTACACTATTACCACTATTACCACCATATATATCAATACTACACTATTACCACTATTACCACCATACATATCAATCAATACCACACATATTACCACTATTACCACCATACATATCAATACTATTACCACTATTACCACCATACATATCAATACTACACTATTACCACTATTACCACACTATTACACTATTACCACCATACATATCAATACTATTACCACTATTACCACCATACTTATCAATACTACACTATTACCACTATTACCACCATACATATCAATACTATTACACTATTACCACCATACATATCAATACTATTACCACTATTACCACCATACATATCAATACTACAATATTACCACTATTACCACCATACATATCAATACTACACTATTACCACCATACATATCAATACTACACTATTACCACTATTACCACCATACATATATCACCATACATATCCACTATTACCACCATACATATCAATACTACACTATTACCACCATACATATCAATACTACACTATTACCACTGACACCACCATGCATACAATTGAAGTCGGAAGTTTACATACACTTAGGTTGGAGTCATTAAGACTCATTTTTCAGGACCTCTCGGGTGTGGCAGAGGTCTAGCTGTTCCGCCAGAGATTCTGGGTTCGAGCCCAGGCTCTGTCGCAGCTGGCCGTAACCAGAAGGTCCATTGGGTGATGCACAATTGGCCCAGCGTCGTCTGGGTTAGGGAGGGTTTGGCCAGCAGGGATATCCTTGTCTCATCGTACACAAGCAACTCCTGTCCTTCCTCTGACACTGACACCTCTTTCCTCTGGCTTCTGGGTTAGATGTGTGTTGTGTCAAAAAGCAGTGCGGGTGTGTTTCGGAGGATGGAGATCGTTGACCTTTGCCCCCGAGTCGGTACGGGAGTTACAGTTCCTCTTTACTACCAATGGGAATTGGGTGTAAAAAATAAACACTCATTTTTCAACCACTCCACAATTTTCTTGTTAACAAACTATATTTTTGGCAAGTCAGTTAGGGCATCTACTCGAACCCAGGTAATTTTTCCAACAATTGTTTACAGACAGATTATTTCACTTATTAATTCACTGTATGACATTTCCAGTGGGTCCGATGTTTATGTACACTAAGTTGACTGCGCCTTTAAACAGCTTGGACAATTTCAGAAAATGATGTCATGGCTTTAGAAGCTTCTGATAGGCTAATTGACATAATTTGAGTCAATTGGAGGTTTACCTGTGGATGTATTTCAAGGCCTACCTTCAAACACAGCCCCTCTTTGCTTGACATCATGGGAACATTTTTTCTTAAATCAGCCAAGACCTCAGAAAGAAATTGTAGACCTCCACAAGTCTGGTTCATTTTACGGAGCAATTTCCAAATGCCTGAAGGTACCACGTTCATCTGTACAAACAATAGAATGCAAGTATAAACACCATGTGACCACGCAGCCGTCATACCGCTCAGGAAGTAGACAAGTTCTGTCTCCTAGAGATCAAATCAATCCCAGAACAACAGCAAAGGACCTTGTGAAGATGCTGGAGGAAACAGGTACAAAAGTATCTATATCCACAGTAAAACAAGTCCTATATCGACATAACCTGAAAGGTCACTCAGCAAGGAAGAAGCCACTTCTCCAAAACCACCATAAAAAAGCCAGACTATGGTTTGCATCTGCACATGGGGACAAAGATCATACTTTTTTGAGAAATGTCCTCTGGTCTGATGAAACAAAAATAGAACTGTTTGGCCATAATGACCATCGTTATGTTTGGAAGAAAACGGGGAAGCTTGCTAGCCGAAGAACACCATCCCAACCGTGAAGCACGAGGATTGCAGCATCATGTTATAGGGGTGCTTTGCTGCAGGAGGGAATGGTGCACTTCACAAAATAGATGGCATCATGAGGTAAGAAATTATGTGAATATATTGAAGCAACATCTCAAGACATCAGTCAGGAAGTTAACGCTTGGTTGCAAATGGGTCTTCCAAATGGACAACGACCCCAAGCATACTTCCAAAGTTGTGGCAAAATGGCGTAAGGACAATGAAGTCAAGGTATTGGAGTGGCCATGACAAAGCCCTGACCTCAATCCTATCGAAAATGTGTGGGCAGAACTGAAAAAGTGTGTGCGAGCAAGGAGGCCTAAAAACCTGACTCAGTTACAACAGCTCTGTCAAGACGAATGGGCCAAAATTCCCCCAACTTACTGTGGGAAGCTTGTGGAAGGCTACCCAAAACGTTTGACCCAAGTTAAACTATTTAAAGGCAATGCTACCAAATACTAATTGAGTGTATGTAATCTTCTGACCCACTGGGAATGTGATGAAATAATTCAAATAAATACATAATTCTCTCAAACTATTATTCTGACATTTCACATTCTTAAAATAAAGTGACCTAAGACAGGGATTTTTACTAGGACTAAATGTCAGGAATTCAGGATTTGTGAAAAAGGTATATGTAAACTTCCGCCTTCAACTGTAGCTAAAGATGTTGTCATAATTGTATGTTGCATAGTAAGCTGATTGTAGCCAATGTGCCTCTGTAACAGTATAATTTTAAACCGTCCCCTCGCCCGAACCAGGGACCTTCTGCACACAACGACAACAGTCACCCTCGAAGCATCGTTACCCATCGCTCCACAAAAGCCGCGGCCCTTGCAGAGCAAGGGGAACTACTACTTCAAGGTCTCAGAGCAAGTGACGTAACCGATTGAAACGCTATTTAGCGCACACCGCTAACTAAGCTAGCCGTTTCACATCCGTTACACTCACCCCCCTTTTGACCTTCCTCCTTTTTCCGCAGCAACCAGTAATCCGGGTCACGGCACCAATGTAACAGTATAATTTTAAACCGTCCCCTCGCCCATACCCGGGCGCGAACCAGGGACCTTCTGCACACAACGACAACAGTCACCCTCGAAGCATCGTTACCCATCGCTCCACAAAAGCCGCGGCCCTTGCAGAGCAAGGGGAACTACTACTTCAAGGTCTCAGAGCAAGTGACGTAACTAATTGAAACGCTATTTAGAGCACACCGCTAACTAAGCTAGCCGTTTCACATCCGTTACACCTCATCCTAATAATTTGGTCCCTTTCCCCTTCATAACTTTGCCTACTGTTCTGACTTGGTGGTGCCCATATAGCCTATAGCCTGTTTTAGAGAAATGTAATCGTTGAATATTATAAGAGCCTTCATTGCCTGCTTATATGCCCCCTTTATTTTTCCTACGGTTCTGACTTAGTTTACAGGGAGAACACTGTAAGATCGACCCATGTTCGGAATTCTGATGCTATACATTTCAAAAGTGCTGAACAAATATTTAGAATGACTACGTCCGTCATCGCTCGCTCAATAACCACGTAATCAAAATTACAGATGGCCTCTTGTCCGCTTGTTGTCCCCTTATGCCGTAGTTTGTACATTTCAGTTGTCAGTAGAAACCACATTTGTTTAAGCAAGTCAGCCATATCAGCTATGTTTTTTTAAAGGCAGTAAATGAGCCTGAATGAACTGTTTTCCGCTGATAGCCAGGTGTAGCAGTGGTAAGGATTCACTCCATGGTGCTGAAAATAAAGCTCTGCTGTTGGGACAGCTTTATGTAGCCCCTAAACATTTGTGGGCATCGTTTGTCACTGTTATAGTGCAATTAATATAATGTTTAGTGTTGTGTAGTGGCTTTGCTGGCACACATCTAAAAACATACTTTTTTGAGTTTGCACCATCAAGATTGACATGCTAAAATCATTTCGAAAACAAACTTCCTTGAGATTTTTTGGGGGGGACAATCTTTTGTTCCATATATAGTGAATCTATTATTGAATGTGTTTAATGTGTTTATATTTGCTCATAGCAGTGATACCAAATGCAATGTTTCATCCAATAATAATATATTGTTGGGATACCGTAACACTAGACCAATAGCATAGGCATCAGATGCATATCAACATGCAAAGTGCGCAAACATGCATGATAAATAAAGGCCTGATAAATAAAGGCCTGATAAATAAAGGCCTGATAAATAAAGGCCTGATAAATAAAGGCCTGATAAATAAAGGCCTGATAAATAAAGGCCTGATAAATAAAGGCCTGATAAATAAAGGCCTGATAAATAAAGGCCTGATAAATAAAGGCCTGATAAATAAAGGCCTGATAAATAAAGGCATGATAAATAAAGGCCTGATAAATAAAGGCCTGATAAATAAAGGCCTGATAAATAAAGGCCTGATAAATAAGGCCCGATAAATAAGGCCTGATAAATAAAGGCCTGATAAATAAAGGCCTGATAAATAAGGCCTGATAAATAAGGCCTGATAAATAAGGCCTGATAAATAAGGCCTGATAAATAAAGGCCTGATAAATAAAGGCCTGATAAATAAAGGCCTGATGAATAAGGCCTGATAAATAAGGCCTGATAAATAAGGCCTGATAAATAAGGCCTGATAAATAAAGGCCTGATAAATAAAGGCCTGATAAATAAAGGCCTGATAAATAAAGGCCTGATAAATAAAGGCCTGATAAATAAAGGCCTGATAAATAAAGGCCTGATAAATAAAGGCCTGATAAATAAAGGCCTGATAAATAAAGGCCTGATAAATAAGGCCTGATAAATAAAGGCCTGATAAATAAAGGCCTGATAAATAAAGGCCTGATAAATAAAGGCCTGATAAATAAGGCCTGATAAATAAACGCCTGATAAATAAAGGCCTGATAAATAAAGGCCTGATAAATAAGGCCTGATAAATAAAGGCCTGATAAATAAAGGCCTGATAAATAAGGCCTGATAAATAAGGCCTGATAAATAAAGGCCTGATAAATAAAGGCCTGATAAATAAAGGCCTGATAAATAAGGCCTGATAAATAAGGCCTGATAAATAAGGCCTGATAAATAAAGGCCTGATAAATAAAGGCCTGATAAATAAAGGCCTGATAAATAAATGCCTGATAAATAAAGGCCTGATAAATAAAGGCCTGATAAATAAATGCCTGATAAATAAAGGCCTGATAAATAAAGGCCTGATAAATAAAGGCCTGAAAAATAAAGGCCTGATAAATAAGGCCTGATAAATAAGGCCTGATAAATAAGGCCTGATAAATAAGGCCTGATAAATAAAGGCCTGATAAATAAAGGCCTGATAAATAAAGGCCTGATAAATAAGGCCTGATAAATAAGGCCTGATAAATAAAGGCCTGATAAATAAAGGCCTGATAAATAAATGCCTGATAAATAAATGCCTGATAAATAAAGGCCTGATAAATAAAGGCCTGATAAATAAAGGCCTGATAAATAAAGGCCTGATAAATAAAGGCCTGATAAATAAAGGCCTGATAAATAAAGGCCTGATAAATAAAGGCCTGATAAATAAAGGCCTGATAAATAAAGGCCTGATAAATAAAGGCCTGATAAATAAGGCCTGATAAATAAAGGCCTGATAAATAAAGGCCTGATAAATAAAGGCCTGATAAATAAAGGCCTGATAAATAAGGCCTGATAAATAAAGGCCTGATAAATAAAGGCCTGATAAATAAAGGCCTGATAAATAAAGGCCTGATAAATAAAGGCCTGATAAATAAAGGCCTGATAAATAAGGCCTGATAAATAAAGGCCTGATAAATAAAGGCCTGATAAATAAAGGCCTGATAAATAAAGGCCTGATAAATAAAGGCCTGATAAATAAAGGCCTGGTAAAATAGTGCATAAAGTATTGTAAAGCATTAATTGCATGATGAAATAAGAAAATAACAACAATAGTTATATGTTTAGATAGAGTCAAGGATTAGGTTTCGTATAATTCTACAAAGTCCTAGAAAATACGTAGGCCTAAAGCCTATTTTTTTGTTTTGCCTTACAATAAAACATTACAGTGTAATCAATTTGATCAACTTTTTTGTAGATTTAATTATGAATATAGTTATATTAATTAATAAAGCCCAGTTACAGCTTATTTTCACAAAGTAGGAACGAAAACGATGATAATATAAGTGATGTCACTGGTCAGGCAAAATTACGATATAATAAATATATTATATTATTATATATTATTATTATTATTATTATTATTATTATTATTATTATTATTATATTATATATTATTATATAATTATGATATAATAAATATATTTATAAATTCATCAAATGTTTTCTAAACAAAAAGCACCAGCACATAAACATTTGAAAAGGATTAATTGAGTAAATATTGGTGGAAATATATTTAGGACAATATTTTAAAACATTAATTTGTTGATTGTAAACAGACAAATGATTGTGCCCTTTTACCTGTGCTGTTACACAGGAATAATCTTCCCATAGTCAGCACGCAGCTTCGGGTGCTTTGCCCCACAAAAAAAAAAATCGCTGTGCACCTGCCCACTAGCCATCGTGTCTTAATTTTCCAGAGTGGGAGCTGTGGTACATGGGAAAGAGGGAGAGCAGGACCTGCTGCCTCAACTTGTCTGCCAGGGAATCTGATGTGAAGAAGTTGTCTTTGTAAGGCTCCATGAGTCCACGAGTAAAATATAAAAGATAAAATGATGTGTTAGACATAACTCATTAATACAACATTGTCTTTCTAAATTAATATAAACTTCTTCACCCTGCTTATCGTTCAGTTAGGCCTAATTTACATTACATTGTGAAGGAAGGTGTACCATTCATCCATTCTGACTATATTTTTTAACAGTTTTGACTCTGGTTGTGTCACCTTCATATCTCTCTGTTTTCCTGTTGGCACCTCTATCACTAACAGACAGAATACTCTCTCTGTTTTCCTGTTGGTATCTCTGTCACTAACAGACAGAATACTCTCTCTGTTTTCCTGTTGGTATCTCTGTCACTAACAGACAGAATACTCTCTCTGTTTTCCTGTTGGTATCTCTATCACTAACAGACAGAATACTCTCTCTGTTTTCCTGTTGGTATCTCTGTCACTAACAGACAGAATACTCTCTCTGTTTTCCTGTTGGTATCTCTATCACTAACAGACAGAATACTCTCTCTGTTTTCCTGTTGGTATCTCTGTCACTAACAGACAGAATACTCTCTCTGTTTTCCTGTTGGCACCTCTATCACTAACAGACAGAATACTCTCTCTGTTTTCCTGTTGGCATCTCTATCACCAACAGACAGAATACATCTCTCTACTTTCCTGCTGGCACCTCTATCACTAACAGACAGAATACATCTCTACTTTCCTGTTGGCATCTCTATCACCAACAGACAGAATACATCTCTCTACTTTCCTGTTGGCATCTCTATCACCAACAGACAGAATACATCTCTCTACTTTCCTGTTGGCATCTCTATCACCAACAGACAGAATACATCTCTCTACTTTCCTGTTGGCATCTCTATCACCAACAGACAGAATACATCTCTCTACTTTCCTGTTGGCATCTCTATCACCAACAGACAGAATACTCTCTCTGTTTTCCTGTTGGCACCTCTATCACTAACAGACAGAATACTCTCTCTGTTTTCCTGTTGGCATCTCTATCACCAACAGACAGAATACATCTCTCTACTTTCCTGTTGGCATCTCTATCACCAACAGACAGAATACTCTCTCTGTTTTCCTGTTGGCATCTCTATCACCAACAGACAGAATACTCTCTCTGTTTTCCTGTTGGCACCTCTATCACTAACAGACAGAATACATCTCTCTACTTTCCTGTTGGCATCTCTATCACCAACAGACAGAATACATCTCTCTACTTTCCTGTTGGCATCTCTATCACCAACAGACAGAATACATCTCTCTACTTTCCTGTTGGCATCTCTATCACCAACAGACAGAATACATCTCTCTACTTTCCTGTTGGCCTCTATCACCAACAGACAGAATACTCTCTCTGTTTTCCTGTTGGCATCCATATCACTAACAGACAGAATACTCTCTCTGTTTTCCTGTTGGTATCTCTGTCACTAACAGACAGAATACTCTCTCTGTTGTCCTGTTGGCACCTCTATCACCAACAGACAGAATACATCTCTCTGTTTTCCTGTTGGCACCTCTATCACCAACAGACAGAATACTCTCTCTGTTTTCCTGTTGGCATCTCTATCACTAACAGACAGAATACTCTCTCTGTTTTCCTGTTGGCATCTCTATCACCAACAGACAGAATACATCTCTCTACTTTCCTGTTGGCATCTCTATCACCAACAGACAGAATACTCTCTCTGTTTTCCTGTTGGCATCTCTATCACTAACAGACAGAATACATCTCTCTACTTTCCTGTTGGCATCTCTATCACTAACAGACAGAATACATCTCTCTACTTTCCTGTTGGCATCTCTATCACCAACAGACAGAATACATCTCTCTACTTTCCTGTTGGCACCTCTATCACCAACAGACAGAATACTCTCTCTGTTTTCCTGTTGGCATCTCTATCACTAACAGACAGAATACATCTCTCTACTTTCCTGTTGGCATCTCTATCACCAACAGACAGAATACATCTCTCTACTTTCCTGTTGGCATCTCTATCACCAACAGACAGAATACATCTCTCTACTTTCCTGTTGGCATCTCTATCACTAACAGACAGAATACATCTCTCTGTTTTCCTGTTGGCATCTCTATCACTAACAGACATAATACTCTCTCTGTTTTCCTGTTGGCATCTCTATCACTAACAGACAGAATACTCTCTCTGTTTTCCTGTTGGCATCTCTATCACTAACAGACAGAATACTCTCTCTGTTTTCCTGTTGGCACCTCTATCACTAACAGACAGAATACTCTCTCTGTTTTCCTGTTGGCATCTCTATCACTAACAGACATAATACTCTCTCTGTTTTCCTGTTGGCACCTCTATCACTAACAGACAGAATACTCTCTCTGTTTTCCTGCTGGCACCTCTATCACCAACAGACAGAATACATCTCTACTTTCCTGTTGGCACCTCTATCACTAACAGACAGAATACTCTCTCTGTTTTCCTGTTGGCACCTCTATCACTAACAGACAGAATACTCTCTCTGTTTTCTCCTGTTGGCATCTCTATCACTAACAGACATAATACTCTCTCTGTTTTCCTGTTGGCATCTCTATCACTAACAGACAGAATACATCTCTCTGTTTTCCTGTTGGCATCTCTATCACTAACAGACATAATACTCTCTCTGTTTTCCTGTTGGCATCTCTATCACTAACAGACATAATACTCTCTCTGTTTTCCTGTTGGCATCTCTATCACTAACAGACATAATACTCTCTCTGTTTTCCTGTTGGCATCTCTATCACTAACAGACATAATACTCTCTCTGTTTTCCTGTTGGCATCTCTATCACTAACAGACAGAATACTCTCTCTGTTTTCCTGTTGGCATCTCTATCACTAACAGACAGAATACATCTCTGTTTTCCTGTTGGCATCTCTATCACCAACAGACAGAATACTCTCTCTGTTTTCCTGTTGGCATCTCTATCACTAACAGACAGAATACTCTCTCTGTTTTCCTGTTGGCATCTCTATCACTAACAGACAGAATACATCTCTCTACTTTCCTGTTGGCACCTCTATCACTAACAGACAGAATACATCTCTCTACTTTCCTGTTGGCATCTCTATCACTAACAGACAGAATACATCTCTCTACTTTCCTGTTGGCACCTCTATCACCAACAGACAGAATACATCTCTCTACTTTCCTGTTGGTACCTCTATCACTAACAGACAGAATACATCTCTCTACTTTCCTGTTGGCATCTCTATCACCAACAGACAGAATACATCTCTGTTTTCCTGTTGGCATCTCTATCACTAACAGACAGAATACATCTCTCTACTTTCCTGTTGGCATCTCTATCACCAACAGACAGAATACATCTCTCTACTTTCCTGTTGGCACCTCTATCACTAACAGACAGAATACATCTCTCTACTTTCCTGTTGGTACCTCTATCACTAACAGACAGAATACATCTCTACTTTCCTGTTGGCATCTCTATCACTAACAGACAGAATACATCTCTCTACTTTCCTGTTGGCATCTCTATCACTAACAGACAGAATACATCTCTACTTTCCTGTTGGCATCTCTA
The DNA here is from genome assembly GCF_023373465.1 of Oncorhynchus keta. Taxonomy (NCBI): domain Eukaryota; kingdom Metazoa; phylum Chordata; class Actinopteri; order Salmoniformes; family Salmonidae; genus Oncorhynchus; species Oncorhynchus keta. The sequence continues at coordinate 46,447,856 of NC_068440.1, read as the reverse complement.
TCACCAACAGACAGAATACTCTCTCTGTTTTCCTGTTGGCATCTCTATCACTAACAGACAGAATACATCTCTCTACTTTCCTGTTGGCACCTCTATCACTAACAGACAGAATACATCTCTCTACTTTCCTGTTGGCATCTCTATCACTAACAGACAGAATACATCTCTCTACTTTCCTGTTGGCACCTCTATCACTAACAGACAGAATACATCTCTCTACTTTCCTGTTGGCATCTCTATCACCAACAGACAGAATACATCTCTCTACTTTCCTGTTGGCATCTCTATCACTAACAGACAGAATACATCTCTCTACTTTCCTGTTGGCATCTCTATCACTAACAGACAGAATACATCTCTCTACTTTCCTGTTGGCATCTCTATCACCAACAGACAGAATACATCTCTCTACTTTCCTGTTGGCACCTCTATCACCAACAGACAGAATACTCTCTCTACTTTCCTGCTGGCACCTCTATCACTAACAGACAGAATACATCTCTCTACTTTCCTGTTGGCACCTCTATCACTAACAGACAGAATACATCTCTACTTTCCTGTTGGCATCTCTATCACTAACAGACAGAATACATCTCTCTACTTTCCTGTTGGCATCTCTATCACTAACAGACAGAATACATCTCTCTACTTTCCTGTTGGCACCTCTATCACCAACAGACAGAATACATCTCTCTACTTTCCTGTTGGCACCTCTATCACTAACAGACAGAATACATCTCTCTACTTTCCTGTTGGCATCTCTATCACTAACAGACAGAATACATCTCTGTTTTCCTGTTGGCATCTCTATCACCAATATCCATATAACTTCTCATTGTCATCCTTATATGTGACCAGGGCAATAAATTGCAATGTCTGTACTGTGAGACGCCTAAGACAGCGCTACAGGGAGACAGGACGGACAGCTGATCGTCCTCGCAGTGGCAGACCACGTGTAACAACACCTGTACAGGATCGGTACATCCGAATATCACACCTGCGGGACAGGTACAGGATGGCAACAACAACTGCCCGAGTTACACCAGGAACGCACAATCCCTCCATCAGTGCTCAGACTGTCTGCAATAGGCTGAGAGAGGCTGGACTGAGGGCTTGTAGGCCTGTTGTAACGCAGGTCCTCACCAGACATCACCGGCAACAATGTCGCCTTTGGACACAAACCCACCGTCGCTGGACCAGACAGGACTGGCAAAAAGTGCTCTTCACTGATGAGTCACGGTTTTGTCTCACCAGGGGGGATGGTCAGTTTCGCGTTTATCGTTAAAGGAATGAGCGTTACACCGAGGCTTGTACTCTGAGTGGGATCGCTTTGGAGGCGGAGGGCCCTTCATGGTCTGGGGCGGTGAGTCACAGAATCATCGGACTGAGCTTGTTGTCATTGCAGGGATTCTCAACGCTGTGCATTACTGGGAAGACATCCTCCTCCCTCATCCTTCCTGCAGGCTCATCCTGACATGACCCTCCAGCTTGACAATGCTACCAGCCATACTTCTCGTTCTGTGTGTGATTTCCTGCAACACAGGAATGTCAGTGTTCTGCCATGGCCAGAGAAGAGCCCAGAGCTCAATCCCATTAAGCACGTCTGGGAGCTGTTGGCTCGGAGGGTGAGGGCTAGAGTCATTCCCCCCAGAAATGTCCGGGAACTTGCAGGTGCCTTGGTGGAAGAGTTGGGTAACATCTCACAGCAAGAACTGCCAAATCTGGCACAGTTCATGAGGAGGAGATATACTGCAGTACTTAATGCAGCTGGTGGCCACACCAGATACTGACTGTTACTTTTCATTTTGACCCCCACCCCGCCTTTGTCCAGGGACACATTATTCTACTTCTGCTAGTCACATGTCTGTGAAACTTGTTCAGCTCATGTGTCAGTTGTTGAATCTTGTTTTGTTCATACAAATATTTACACGTTATTTACACATATTAAGTTTGCTGAAAATAAACCCAGTTGACAGTTTTTTTATTATGCAATACATACAGTAAAGTAAAGTGCATTGTATATTTTATTTGAAGCATTTTGCAACAGCTAACAGTTGTTCTTAATTTCATTTGAATCAACAGGATGTCCCATTGAGATACAGACGTCTATTTGACAAGGCAGACCAAGAACCTGCCACGTTCTCCTGCACTGTTTTTTTAGACTGCATAGCGAAAGGTTATAATGTGCTATAATGCTACAAAGGATTCATTAAACTTTCATAATATTTGTATAATCTATCTATCACTATGATTCCCATTAGACTTTCAATAGGAGTTCTTCTTATTGAAGCACAGTAGAGTTTGAATGTTCCCTGCTTGCTTTGTATTCCAACATGAAAAAACCCCGATTAACAGAATATTACAAGTAGCGGCTGTTGGTGGAAGAAGGTGAGGACCAAGGTGCAGCGTGGTACGTGTTCATCTTTTATTAGTTCAACTGGACACTGAATAACAAAAATAACAAAGAGAACAACCGAAACAGTTCTGTCTGGTGCAGAAAGACACAACAACAGAAAGCAACTACCCACAAACACAGGTGGGGAAAAGGGCTGCCTAAATGGTTCTCAATCAGAGACAACCAGGCTGCCTAAATGGTTCTCAATCAGAGACAACCAGGCTACCTAAGTATGGCTCTCAATCAGAGACAACCAGGCTACCTAAGTCTGGTTCTCAATCAGAGACAACCAGGCTACCTAAGTCTGGTTCTCAATCAGAGACAACCAGGCTACCTAAGTATGGTTCTCAATCAGAGACAACCAGGCTACCTAAGTATGGTTCTCAATCAGAGACAACCAGGCTACCTAAGTCTGGTTCTCAATCAGAGACAACCAGGCTACCTAAGTCTGGTTCTCAATCAGAGACAACCAGGCTACCTAAGTCTGGTTCTCAATCAGAGACAACCAGGCTACCTAAGTACGGTTCTCAATCAGAGACAACCAGGCTACCTAAGTATGGTTCTCAATCAGAGACAACCAGGCTACCTAAGTATGGTTCTCAATCAGAGACAACCAGGCTACCTAAGTATGGTTCTCAATCAGAGACAACCAGGCTACCTAAGTATGGTTCTCAATCAGAGACAACCAGGCTACCTAAGTATGGTTCTCAATCAGAGACAACCAGGCTACCTAAGTATGGTTCTCAATCAGAGACAACCAGGCTGCCTAAGTATGGTTCTCAATCAGAGACAACCAGGCTGCCTAAGTCTGGTTCTCAATCAGAGACAACCAGGCTACCTAAGTATGGTTCTCAATCAGATACAACCAGGCTACCTAAGTATGGTTCTCAATCAGATACAACCAGGCTACCTAAGTATGGTTCTCAATCAGAGACAACCAGGCTACCTAAGTATGGTTCTCAATCAGAGACAACCAGGCTACCTAAGTATGGTTCTCAATCAGAGACAACGATAGACAGCTGTATATATGATAGACACTGTAGTCTGTAGACAACGATAGACAGCTGCCTCTGATTGAGAATCACACCAGGCCAAAACAAAGAAATGCAAAACATAGAAAATGAACATAGAATGCCTAGTCACACCCTGGCAAAACCAAAATAGAGAATAAAAGCCTCTATATGGCCAGGGGCGTGACAGTAGGCTGCTTATTTTATTGTCATCAGAGCGTTGTGTTGTGTTTAATTGAAACCTTGAACCTACAGAACGTTTCCGTTTTGTAGACAAGCGTTGAGTAAAGATGTATTCATTTTTTTTAAAAAGATTTATGACTCTCTTCTTTAATTTGCCTCAGAAATGTTTATTCAGGACCTGTTATGATGCTGTATCAGTCAGTTACAATTTCCCCTTTGACTACTATTGGAAATGAGTTAATGAGCACATCTTATTGGCTGGTCTTTCTGTGATCTGTCACAGTACTATTGGAAATGAGTTAATGAGCACATCTTATTGGCTGGTCTTTCTGTGATCTGTCACAGTACTATTGGAAATGAGTTAATGAGCACATCTTATTGGCTGGTCTTTCTGTGATCTGTCACAGTACTATTGGAAATGAGTTAATGAGCACATCTTATTGGCTGGTCTTTCTGTGATCTGTCACAGTACTATTGGAAATGAGTTAATGAGCACATCTTATTGGCTGGTCTTTCTGTGATCTGTCACAGTACTATTGGAAATGAGTCAATAAACACATCTTATTGGCTGGTCTTTCGGAAACCACACACTGTGATTGGCAGTGGTTCCCAAACCTTGTTTTACCCGTTATCAGATACAAAATACATCGGCACCATGTCCTTATTACGTAATCTAATCCATACCGCAAATCATCTATTTTCCGTGACAAATTATATGTATATTTTTTTTAAATAGATTTAAATAGGGTTCATTTGAACAATGCTCATAATTTCGATAGTTTCTTATGATGGTTAAGTCTAATGTCATTAAGTCGTTGTGTAAATGTAATGCCTTTTATATATATTATTATTAATGCCTTTTATATATATTATTATTAATGCCTTTTATATATATTATTATTAATGCCTTTTATATATATTATTATTAATGCCTTTTATATATATTATTATTAATGCCTTTTATATATATTATTATTAATGCCTTTTATATATATTATTATTAATGCCTTTTATATATATTATTATTAATGCCTTTTATATATATTATTATTAATGCCTTTTATATATATTATTATTAATGCCTTTTATATATATTATTATTAATGCCTTTTATATATTATTATTAATGCCTTTTACATATTTGACTGGAAAGTTTTGTTGACTATGGCAGGAAACATATGTCATCACAAAGTGTAATGCCATTTCCTGTTCAAAGAAAGGTGAAATGATCACTCCCTGTAACTGCCAAGTAACTGTTCATCTGCATGCGTGTGCGTACATCTGTGCTTGTGTGTGGAGACGAGGCACGAGGTGGACTATGCTGGCAGTAGTTGTAATTCCAGCAAACTGTAGGTTGACATTTCCTGGGATTTCAGGACAGTGTCTCAAGAGATTTCCTGGAAACGTAAAGGTTACCGATGAAATAACAATATTTACTCCGCATTCATATTGGGCATCATGACAAATGTATGTTAACTACATATAACTTCCCATTGTCCTTTATATAACTTCCCATTGTCCTTTATATAACTTCCCATTGTCCTTTATATAACTTCCCATTGTCCTCCGTATAACTTCCCATTGTCCTTTATATAACTTCCCATTGTCCTCTGTATAACTTCCCATTGTCCTTATATAACTTCCCATTGTCCTCCATATAACTTCCCATTGTCCTTTATATAACTTCCCATTGTCCTTATATAACTTCCCATTGTCCTCCATATAACTTCCCATTGTCCTTATATAACTTCCCATTGTCCTTTATATAACTTCCCATTGTCCTTATATTTATATAACTTCCCATTGTCCTTTATATAACTTCCCATTGTCCCTCCATATAACTTCCCATTGTCCTTTATATAACTTCCCATTGTCCTTATATAACTTCCCATTGTCCTCCCATTGTCCTTTTATATAACTTCCCATTGTCCTTTATATAACTTCCCATTGTCCTTTATATAACTTCCCATTGTCCTTTATATAACTTCCCATTGTCCTTTATATAACTTCCCATTGTCCTTTATATAACTTCCCATTGTCCTTTATATAACTTCCCATTGTCCTTTATATAACTTCCCATTGTCCTTATATAACTTCCCATTGTCCTTTATATAACTTCCCATTGTCCTTTATATAACTTCCCATTGTCCTCCATATAACTTCCCATTGTCCTTTATATAACTTCCCATTGTCCTTATATAACTTCCCATTGTCCTTCATATAACTTCCCATTGTCCTTTATATAACTTCCCATTGTCCTTATATAACTTCCCATTGTCCTTTATATAACTTCCCATTGTCCTTTATATAACTTCCCATTGTCCTTTATATAACTTCCCATTGTCCTTTATATAACTTCCCATTGTCCTCCATATAACTTCCCATTGTCCTTCATATAACTTCCCATTGTCCTTTATATAACTCCCATTGTCCTTTATATAACTTCCCATTGTCCTTTATATAACTTCCCATTGTCCTTTATATAACTTCCCATTGTCCTTTATATAACTTCCCATTGTCCTTTATATAACTTCCCATTGTCCTTATATAACTTCCCATTGTCCTCCATATAACTTCCCATTGTCCTTATATAACTTCCCATTGTCCTTTATATAACTTCCATTGTCCTTATATAACTTCCCATTGTCCTTTATATAACTTCCCATTGTCCTTTATATAACTTCCCATTGTCCTCCATATAACTTCCCATTGTCCTTTATATAACTTCCCATTGTCCTTTATATAACTTCCCATTGTCCTTTATATAACTTCCCATTGTCCTTTATATAACTTCCCATTGTCCTTTATATAACTTCCCATTGTCCTTTATATAACTTCCCATTGTCCTCCATATAACTTCCCATTGTCCTTTATATAACTTCCCATTGTCCTTTATATAACTTCCCATTGTCCTTTATATAACTTCCCATTGTCCTCCATATAACTTCCCATTGTCCTTTATATAACTTCCCATTGTCCTTTATATAACTTCCCATTGTCCTTTATATAACTTCCCATTGTCCTTATATAACTTCCCATTGTCCTTTATATAACTTCCCATTGTCCTTTATATAACTTCCCATTGTCCTTTATATAACTTCCCATTGTCCTTTATATAACTTCCCATTGTCCTCCATATAACTTCCCATTGTCCTTTATATAACTTCCCATTGTCCTTTATATAACTTCCCATTGTCCTTTATATAACTTCCCATTGTCCTTTATATAACTTCCCATTGTCCTCCATATAACTTCCCATTGTCCTTTATATAACTTCCCATTGTCCTTCATATAACTTCCCATTGTCCTTTATATAACTTCCCATTGTCCTTTATATAACTTCCCATTGTCCTTTATATAACTTCCCATTGTCCTTTATATAACTTCCCATTGTCCTTTATATAACTTCCCATTGTCCTTTATATAACTTCCCATTGTCCTCCATATAACTTCCCATTGTCCTTTATATAACTTCCCATTGTCCTTTATATAACTTCCCATTGTCCTTTATATAACTTCCCATTGTCCTTTATATAACTTCCCATTGTCCTTTATATAACTTCCCATTGTCCTTTATATAACTTCCCATTGTCCTTTATATAACTTCCCATTGTCCTCTATATAACTTCCCATTGTCCTTTATATAACTTCCCATTGTCCTTTATATAACTTCCCATTGTCCTTCATATAACTTCCCATTGTCCTTTATATAACTTCCCATTGTCCTTTATATAACTTCCCATTGTCCTCCATATAACTTCCCATTGTCCTTTATATAACTTCCCATTGTCCTTTATATAACTTCCCATTGTCCTTTATATAACTTCCCATTGTCCTCCATATAACTTCCCATTGTCCTTTATATAACTTCCCATTGTCCTTAATATAACTTCCCATTGTCCTTTATATAACTTCCCATTGTCCTTTATATAACTTCCCATTGTCCTTTATATAACTTCCCATTGTCCTCCATATAACTTCCCATTGTCCTTTATATAACTTCCCATTGTCCTTTATATATAACTTCCCATTGTCCTTATATAACTTCCCATTGTCCTCCATATAACTTCCCATTGTCCTTTATATAACTTCCCATTGTCCTTTATATAACTTCCCATTGTCCTTTATATAACTTCCCATTGTCCTTTATATAACTTCCCATTGTCCTTTATATAACTTCCCATTGTCCTTATATAACTTCCCATTGTCCTTTATATAACTTCCCATTGTCCTCCATATAACTTCCCATTGTCCTTCATATAACTTCCCATTGTCCTTTATATAACTTCCCATTGTCCTTTATATAACTTCCCATTGTCCTTTATATAACTTCCCATTGTCCTCCATATAACTTCCCATTGTCCTTTATATAACTTCCCATTGTCCTTCATATAACTTCCCATTGTCCTTTATATAACTTCCCATTGTCCTTTATATAACTTCCCATTGTCCTCCATATAACTTCCCATTGTCCTTTATATAACTTCCCATTGTCCTTTATATAACTTCCCATTGTCCTCCATATAACTTCCCATTGTCCTTTATATAACTTCCCATTGTCCTTTATATAACTTCCCATTGTCCTCCATATAACTTCCCATTGTCCTTTATATAACTTCCCATTGTCCTTTATATAACTTCCCATTGTCCTCCATATAACTTCCCATTGTCCTTCATATAACTTCCCATTGTCCTCCATATAACTTCCCATTGTCTTTCATATAACTTCCCATTGTCCTTTATATAACTTCCCATTGTCCTCCATATAACTTCCCATTGTCCTTTATATAACTTCCCATTGTCCTTAATATAACTTCCCATTGTCCTTTATATAACTTCCCATTGTCCTTTATATAACTTCCCATTGTCCTTTATATAACTTCCCATTGTCCTTTATATAACTTCCCATTGTCCTTTATATAACTTCCCATTGTCCTCCATATAACTTCCCATTGTCCTTTATATAACTTCCCATTGTCCTTTATATAACTTCCCATTGTCCTTTATATAACTTCCCATTGTCCTCCATATAACTTCCCATTGTCCTTTATATAACTTCCCATTGTCCTTTATATAACTTCCCATTGTCCTTTATATAACTTCCCATTGTCCTCCATATAACTTCCCATTGTCCTCCATATAACTTCCCATTGTCCTTTATATAACTTCCCATTGTCCTTTATATAACTTGCCATTGTCCTTTATATAACTTCCCATTGTCCTCCATATAACTTCCCATTGTCCTTTATATAACTTCCCATTGTCCTTTATATAACTTCCCATTGTCCTTTATATAACTTCCCATTGTCCTCCATATAACTTCCCATTGTCCTTTATATAACTTCCCATTGTCCTTTATATAACTTCCCATTGTCCTTTATATAACTTCCCATTGTCCTCCATATAACTTCCCATTGTCCTCCATATAACTTCCCATTGTCCTTTATATAACTTCCCATTGTCCTTCATATAACTTCCCATTGTCCTTTATATAACTTCCCATTGTCCTTTATATAACTTCCCATTGTCCTCCATATAACTTCCCATTGTCCTTTATATAACTTCCCATTGTCCTTTATATAACTTCCCATTGTCCTTTATATAACTTCCCATTGTCCTCCATATAACTTCCCATTGTCCTTTATATAACTTCCCATTGTCCTTTATATAACTTCCCATTGTCCTTTATATAACTTCCCATTGTCCTCCATATAACTTCCCATTGTCCTTCATATAACTTCCCATTGTCCTTTATATAACTTCCCATTGTCCTTCATATAACTTCCCATTGTCCTTTATATAACTTCCCATTGTCCTTTATATAACTTCCCATTGTCCTCCATATAACTTCCCATTGTCCTTTATATAACTTCCCATTGTCCTCCATATAACTTCCCATTGTCCTCCATATAACTTCCCATTGTCCTTTATATAACTTCCCATTGTCCTTCATATAACTTCCCATTGTCCTTTATATAACTTCCCATTGTCCTTTATATAACTTCCCATTGTCCTCCATATAACTTCCCATTGTCCTTTATATAACTTCCCATTGTCCTCCATATAACTTCCCATTGTCCTTTATATAACTTCCCATTGTCCTTAATATAACTTCCCATTGTCCTCCATATAACTTCCCATTGTCCTTTATATAACTTCCCATTGTCCTTTATATAACTTCCCATTGTCCTTCATATAACTTCCCATTGTCCTTTATATAACTTCCCATTGTCCTTTATATAACTTCCCATTGTCCTCCATATAACTTCCCATTGTCCTTTATATAACTTCCCATTGTCCTTTATATAACTTCCCATTGTCCTCCATATAACTTCCCATTGTCCTTTATATAACTTCCCATTGTCCTTTATATAACTTCCCATTGTCCTCCATATAACTTCCCATTGTCCTTCATATAACTTCCCATTGTCCTCCATATAACTTCCCATTGTCTTTCATATAACTTCCCATTGTCCTTTATATAACTTCCCATTGTCCTCCATATAACTTCCCATTGTCCTTTATATAACTTCCCATTGTCCTTAATATAACTTCCCATTGTCCTTTATATAACTTCCCATTGTCCTTTATATAACTTCCCATTGTCCTTTATATAACTTCCCATTGTCCTTTATATAACTTCCCATTGTCCTCCATATAACTTCCCATTGTCCTTTATATAACTTCCCATTGTCCTTTATATAACTTCCCATTGTCCTCCATATAACTTCCCATTGTCCTTTATATAACTTCCCATTGTCCTCCATATAACTTCCCATTGTCCTTTATATCACATCCCATTGTCCGTCATATAACGTCCCATTGTCCTTTATATAACTTCCCATTGTCCTTTATATAACTTCCCATTGTCCTTTATATAACTTCCCATTGTCCTTTATATAACTTCCCATTGTCCTTTATATAACTTCCCATTGTCCTTTATATAACTTCCCATTGTCCTCCATATAACTTCCCATTGTCCTTTATATAACTTCCCATTGTCCTTCATATAACTTCCCATTGTCCTTCATATAACTTCCCATTGTCCTTTATATAAATTCCCATTGTCCTTTATATAACTTCCCATTGTCCTCCATATAACTTCCCATTGTCCTTTATATAACTTCCCATTGTCCTCCATATAACTTCCCATTGTCCTCCATATAACTTCCCATTGTCCTTTATATAACTTCCCATTGTCCTCCATATAACTTCCCATTGTCCTCCATATAACTTCCCATTGTCCTTTATATAACTTCCCATTGTCCTTTATATAACTTCCCATTGTCCTTTATATAACTTCCCATTGTCCTCCATATAACTTCCCATTGTCCTTTATATAACTTCCCATTGTCCTCCATATAACTTCCCATTGTCCTTTATATCACTTCCCATTGTCCTTTATATAACTTCCCATTGTCCTTTATATAACTTCCCATTGCCCTTTATATAACTTCCCATTGTCCTTTATATAACTTCCCATTGTCCTTTATATAACTTCCCATTGTCCTCCATATAACTTCCCATTGTCCTTTATATAACTTCCCATTGTCCTCCATATAACTTCCCATTGTCCTTTATATAACTTCCCATTGTCCTTTATATAACTTCCCATTTCCCTTTATATAACTTCCCATTGTCCTTTATATAACTTCCCATTGTCCTTTATATAACTTCCCATTGTCCTCCATATAACTTCCCATTGTCCTTTATATAACTTCCCATTGTCCTCCATATAACTTCCCATTGTCCTTTATATAACTTCCCATTGTCCTTTATATAACTTGCCATTGTCCTTTATATAACTTCCCATTGTCCTCCATATAACTTCCCATTGTCCTTTATATAACTTCCCATTGTCCTTTATATAACTTCCCATTGTCCTTTATATAACTTCCCATTGTCCTCCATATAACTTCCCATTGTCCTTTATATAACTTCCCATTGTCCTTTATATAACTTCCCATTGTCCTTTATATAACTTCCCATTGTCCTCCATATAACTTCCCATTGTCCTCCATATAACTTCCCATTGTCCTTTATATAACTTCCCATTGTCCTTCATATAACTTCCCATTGTCCTTTATATAACTTCCCATTGTCCTTTATATAACTTCCCATTGTCCTCCATATAACTTCCCATTGTCCTTTATATAACTTCCCATTGTCCTTCATATAACTTCCCATTGTCCTTTATATAACTTCCCATTGTCCTCCATATAACTTCCCATTGTCCTTTATATAACTTCCCATTGTCCTTAATATAACTTCCCATTGTCCTCCATATAACTTCCCATTGTCCTTTATATAACTTCCCATTGTCCTTTATATAACTTCCCATTGTCCTTCATATAACTTCCCATTGTCCTTTATATAACTTCCCATTGTCCTTTATATAACTTCCCATTGTCCTCCATATAACTTCCCATTGTCCTTTATATAACTTCCCATTGTCCTTTATATAACTTCCCATTGTCCTCCATATAACTTCCCATTGTCCTTTATATAACTTCCCATTGTCCTTTATATAACTTCCCATTGTCCTCCATATAACTTCCCATTGTCCTTCATATAACTTCCCATTGTCCTCCATATAACTTCCCATTGTCTTTCATATAACTTCCCATTGTCCTTTATATAACTTCCCATTGTCCTCCATATAACTTCCCATTGTCCTTTATATAACTTCCCATTGTCCTTAATATAACTTCCCATTGTCCTTTATATAACTTCCCATTGTCCTTTATATAACTTCCCATTGTCCTTTATATAACTTCCCATTGTCCTTTATATAACTTCCCATTGTCCTCCATATAACTTCCCATTGTCCTTTATATAACTTCCCATTGTCCTTTATATAACTTCCCATTGTCCTCCATATAACTTCCCATTGTCCTTTATATAACTTCCCATTGTCCTCCATATAACTTCCCATTGTCCTTTATATCACTTCCCATTGTCCTTCATATAACGTCCCATTGTCCTTTATATAACTTCCCATTGTCCTTTATATAACTTCCCATTGTCCTTTATATAACTTCCCATTGTCCTTTATATAACTTCCCATTGTCCTTTATATAACTTCCCATTGTCCTTTATATAACTTCCCATTGTCCTCCATATAACTTCCCATTGTCCTTTATATAACTTCCCATTGTCCTTCATATAACTTCCCATTGTCCTTCATATAACTTCCCATTGTCCTTTATATAAATTCCCATTGTCCTTTATATAACTTCCCATTGTCCTCCATATAACTTCCCATTGTCCTTTATATAACTTCCCATTGTCCTCCATATAACTTCCCATTGTCCTCCATATAACTTCCCATTGTCCTTTATATAACTTCCCATTGTCCTCCATATAACTTCCCATTGTCCTCCATATAACTTCCCATTGTCCTTTATATAACTTCCCATTGTCCTTTATATAACTTCCCATTGTCCTTTATATAACTTCCCATTGTCCTCCATATAACTTCCCATTGTCCTTTATATAACTTCCCATTGTCCTCCATATAACTTCCCATTGTCCTTTATATCACTTCCCATTGTCCTTTATATAACTTCCCATTGTCCTTTATATAACTTCCCATTGCCCTTTATATAACTTCCCATTGTCCTTTATATAACTTCCCATTGTCCTTTATATAACTTCTCCCTCCTCCCTCCTCCCTCCTCCTTCTCTCCCTCCTCCCTCTCTCAATCTCTCCCTCCTTCCCCTCCTCACTTCAGAACGAGTCTGCATCCCCATTCCTCTCCCTCCTCCCTCCTCCCTCCTCCCTCCTCCCCAGTCACACACTTCAGAACTAGTCTGCATTCCCATTCCCCTCCCTTTTCACAAATACAATACCTTTCGACATGGATTCAATCGTGGAAACTCCCGCTAGCCAAAGATTGCACAAATCTATGGCTTTAAAATCCACGACTGAAAATGATAAAAGCCAAAATCAGTTTTTTTTTACCTCCTTACCATGTCACCAGACAAGGAAAACAACTCCAAAACAACAGTGCAACTAAAATCCCTTTCACTGACGCTATTAGATCTGGCTCGTCCAAAACCTCTGCTGTGTGTCGCTGTGCCTCCAACTATCTAACGGCAATGTCCAATTAGGTAGTGATTCTGAGCTCTGTTGTCACAGAGAGGGGAAACCCAATATATTCCCTATGGTCACGGACCACGGTAGACCTTCCAGTACCTTCCGTATGGTCACGGACCAGAGTGGACCTTCCAGTACCTTCCGTATGGTCACGGACCACGGTAGACCTTCCAGTACCTTCCGTATGGTCACGGACCAGAGTGGACCTTCCAGTACCTTCCGTATGGTCACGGACATCGGTAGACCTCAGTGGAGCTCCCACTGGTTATATCAATGTCAGATTTGTACTTACATTTCACAGGGGTTATACTGAGGATTGAACTGTGTGTTAGAGCCGATTTGGACATATTTGTATAAAAGACCGAACATATGGAGCTCCATGTATATTTGTGTAAATATATTAAATATTAATGTAAATGATGAAATATTAGGTACGTACCTTTATGATTTATATTTACCTGATTGAGATATATTAATTAAGGTTAGTGTAACTCGGCCATTTGGCCCCCCCTCTTGCCTGTTCATTGTATTGTGGTAAGTGTGTTAGGATAAAGGCAGGAAGTTGGGCCTTCAGGAGAGGGAGTCCTTGCTAGATGCGGGAGCGGTATAGTTTTTGACCATACAGACATACAGACATACAGACATGTCATAATATGTATTTTCCATATCAAGTATTTTGTGCTTTAAGTTGATTGGAGAATCATTTATTTGTTAGATATAAGAAGAATAAACATTTTTGTTGCACCATATCCCTGGATGTCATGGAATGTTTGGCCGTTTGGAAACCTTGAGTGTGGACTGTATGCGTACCAAACAACCCCGCTTCAGGCTTGGGCAGTGGCTATGGTAAAGACGAAAGGAAGCCACTACAATCAAGTCAAAAACTCCGCGAAGGATTACTATCGGAAGGAAATCTCCGGTTCGGACACACGCTGGATATTGTTCTATTTGTAATTGCATTCGGATCGTAAGGACAGCTCGCTTGGAAGGATTTGAACTCCTAGAATTCGCCAGCCGTGAGTAACCACTGCGAATGAATGAGCTGCCCTGTTCAATGCGATCATTTGATCATGCATATTACGGAAGCGCAAATGTGCTTTTAATTGGAATGTTTGATAAACTTGGGAATGGAATTCAAAACACAGCGTTGTGAAAACAATTAAGAAGTTTAAGTTTGGGAAACACTGAGATCCTACGCACAATGTAGCCTAATCGTATGTCTAATATTTGGCCTAACGTGGAAATGCAATGCATCAACGCAACGAATGCGATCTAAAGATACTGCGTGTTTAAACTTCATTAAAGGGACAACTTATAATGGGATGAAATGTTTAAAACGCATCTAAAATGCTGAACTTGCACATGTTCAATTCAAATGGGTCAATATGCTGAAATGGAGGACTGTGTTTTAAAGCATTAAAGGAGTTCTAAAGGGGCATTACGTTTAACAATCAAAAACCAACAACTGTATCATTGTAAATTGAGTGAACTAAAAGTGAATGATGGAGGATGAAATCCCAAATAAGACTCCACTGGAGAGGGCAGAGGAGCATCTAAATTCACTCTATGCAGCCGGAGAGGCAAACTTGGAGTATGTACACGCAAAATGAATGAAATAAAAGCCCTTCTTGTTGATGGAGGAAACATTGAAACTGTGGATGAGAGTCTTGAAGCATTCCATGCTGTTCTCAATGACTTTAAGAATGCTCACAATTCTGTGCTAGAGCTGGTCACAGAGGAGGAACACGAACAGGAGAGCATTAACTATTATCAACCAAGAATGAGAACTTATGAACATTTCCTGAAAGAGGTGGAAATATGGAAAAAGCTGAAATCGAGCCACAAACGCTCATTGAACCACACGACAGCATTTCCAATGTGTCAAAAACATCAAGTAAAACGAAGTCTTCTAAAACTGCTTCCTCAGTGTCCTCTGCACGCCTAAAAGCTGAGGCAGAACGAGCAGCTCTACTAGCTCGCCAAGCATCATTACAGGACAAGCATGCATTGGAACTGGAGAAAGAACTGGAACAACAGAAAGCTCAACTGGAACAACAGAAAGCTCAACTGAATGTTAGGATGGAAAAAATGGCACTGGAAACGGACATAGCAGCATATAATGCCAAACTGAAGGTTCTGGAGAGTGTTGAGTCAACTTCTCAATCCCATTCTGTGGCAGCCCATTTTCTAAGCCAAGAAGATGGAATGAACTCTTATTTTGAGAACCAGGAACCCGAGGTCTATAAGGAACCTGAACCATCACCTGTTGCATTTGCTGCATTAGGTGCAGTTCCAAAGACCCCACTACAAAGAGTTTTACAACAACCGACCACAAAGCCATCAAAACCTATTCAGAAAACCGTCATAAACCACACCCTTCAGCAGCCAACATCAAGGTCTAGCAATCAACACAGAATCAACACTGCGGGTATCAGCCATAATTACCAGCCATGATAACCTCACTACTGTCATGCAAAGGCAGAATGAAATTGCTGACCTCCTTGTACTACAGCACAAACAGGCCACACTCCCTGTTAGGGAGATGCCTATGTTTGACGGTGATCCTCTAAACTTTAGGCCATTTATGCGTGCATTTGAGCATGGAATAGAAGATAAGACAAGCAGTCACCAGGATAGGCTCTATTACCTGGAACAGTACACCTCTGGTCAGCCCAAGGATCTAGTCCGTAGTTGTCTGCATATGGAAGCCAGAAGAGGCTATGCAGAGGCTAAGAGGTTGTTAAAGGAACACTTTGGCAATGAAATCAAAGTCACCACTGCTTACATGGAAAAAGCTTGGAACTGGATAAACATCAAACCGGATGATGGAAAGGGACTGGGTGGCTATGCACTCTATCTTAGAGGATGCTGTAACGCTATGCAAGACCTACAGAACATGGAAGAGCTTAATCTTCCCTCCAACATAAAGTTGATCATGTCAAAACTTCCCTACAAATTAAGGGAAAAATGGAGGTCTACGGCATGTGATATTTTAGAGAAGCCACCTGAGGGCCCAGTTCAGTGACCTTGTGACGTTCATGGAAAAACAGGCAAAAATACTGCAGGATCCGTTGTACGGAGATATCCAAGATCCCCTGACCAACAAAAGGTTTTTTAAAACCAAAACAGAAGCTGACTTTAAACAGCATTTCAAGTCCAAGAGTAGGGGAAGCAGCTTTGCCACTGCAGTAGATGTACTGGCAGATTGTGACTCGGAAAAACATCTAAAAGAACAAACATTTAAAGTCAAGAAACCAGGCACCTACCCTTCTGATGCTCCCAGTAGCTCATGTGTATTTTGCGCTGGTGAGCATTTCCTGGTCGACTGCCAACAGGTGAAGGCACAGCCACACGAAGCCAAGGTTGAGTTTCTGAGATCAAAAGGCCTTTGTTTTGGCTGTTTGATAGGACACTTAAGAAAAGAATGTAAAAGAAGGATGACCTGTCAGAAATGTCAAAGAAAGCACCCCACTATCCTGCACATTGAAGGAAGAGAGAGATTTAGATCTCTGAAGGCAGATACGAGGGGTGTAGCAGTAAAGCGGGAGGAGACTGTCAGCAGTGCTCTTGTTTCACTGGAAGCTGGTGAAGATACCGGGGCCGGTACAGATTGTGCACTTGCGATTGTGCCAGTTCAAGTAAAGATGGCAAATGGAAGCAAGTCTACATTAACCTATGCATTTCTCGATTCTGGTAGCTCAGCAACATTTTGTACGGAGAGACTCATGAGGCAGTTGCAAGCTAAAGGCAGTGAGACTTGAAATTCTGCTACGCACAATGGGGCAGGAGAGTCCTACCAAGAGCTTTGAGATATCTGGATTAGAGATTGGCAATGTGGAAGGTGACACATTTCTTGCATTACCAAAGGTCTACACCCAAAATAAGATCCCAGTGACAAGAGAGGGAACATTCCCACTCAGAAAGATCTCAAAAGGTGGCCATACCTGAAAGAAGTTCAGTTGAAGGAAATTGACGCCGACGTCGAACTCCTGATTGGCGTAAATGCTCCAAAGGCAATGGAACCCTGGAAAATCATAAATAGTCAAGGCAACGGACCGTATGCAGTGAAAACCCTCTTTGGATGGGTGATGAACGGTCCTCTTAGCAATTGTACCATGGCAGAAGACAACTGTGAGAGGTACGATGAAGCGGTAATTCAAACAGTCAAGTCCAACTTCTATGTTGATGACTGCCTCAAGTCAGTGGCCACAGAAGAACAAGCCATAGCTCTCACGAAAAACCTCAGGGATGTGTGCTCTCAGGGTGGGTTCAAATTGACCAAGTGGGTCAGCAACAGCCGCACCGTGCTGGCTTCTATCCCTGATGAACACAAAGCCAAGCAGATAAAAGAACTGGACCTGGACAGAGAAAAGCTGCCTGTTGAAAGAGCACTTGGAATCCGATGGAACATTGAAAGTGATGCATTTACCTTCCGAGTCACTGTCAAGAACAGACCCCTTACAAGAAGAGGTATTCTCTCAACTGTCAGCTCTATTTATGATCCATTAGGTTTCCTCGCCCCATTTGTATTAAAGGCAAAGCAAATCCTTCAAGTGCTCTGCAAGCTAAAGTGTGGATGGGACGAAGTCATCCCTGAAGAACACTCTATTTCATGGCAGAGATGGCTCTCAGAGCTGGACCAGCTCTCCAGATTCCAGATAGACAGGTGTATGATGCCTGAGAACTTTGGTCAAGTCAAGACGGCACAGCTGCATCACTTCGGTGATGCAAGTGAACAAGGTTATGGCACGGCAAGTTACCTTAGGTTCACAAACGGTATGGAAAAGGTTCACATTGCATTCATACTGGGGAAATCAAGGGTGACTCCACTCAAGCAGATGACAATCCCAGACTGGAACTTGCTGCAGCAACATTGGCAGTGCGAGTGGACAGGATGTTAAAGTTGGAGCTCCAGATTGAACTTGAGGAGTCAACTTTTTGGACGGACAGCCAGTCTGTGCTAAAATACATCGCAATGATACCAAGAGATTCCATACCTTTGTGGCTAATAGGGTTGGTATGATCCGTGACCTATCGAAAGCAAAACAGTGGAGGTATTTGAACTCAAAACACAACCCAGCCGATGATGCCTCAAGAGGATTATACGTTGAAATGTTCCTGAACTCAAAGAGATGGCATAAAGGACCAGAATTCCTGGAGAAACCAGAAACTCAATGGCAGAAAGTCCCCGAGGAGCTTGGCTCCATCCTCCGGATGATCCAGAGGTGAGAAAAGACGTAATCGTAAACCATACAAGTGTGGAAGAAAAGAGTCCAACCAGCAAACTGATTGAGTACTATTCAACATGGAACAGCTTGAAGAAAGCAGTTGCCTGGATGCTGAAACTGAAGAAACGTCTTCTACAGTTAAGCCAGAAAAGGAAAATTCTCTCTCAAACTGGTCCAGATCAGAGTCTGACAAACTCACTGAAGGAACAAATTGACAAGTTGAAACTGACGTTTGGAAAAGAAAGTCTGTCTGTGTATGACCTAGATGAAGCAGAAAAGGTCATCATTCGATTTGAACAACGACAGCACTTTAAACAAGACATTGCACTAGTTGTGAAAGGAAAACAATGTGCCAAGAGAAGTGGCTCAATCTGTAAGCTTGATCCAATTGTTGACAATGGCATTCTGAGAGTAGGAGGAAGGTTAAGCAAAGCTGCTATGCCTACGGAACTAAAGAATCCTATGATCCTGCCCAAAGACTCCTACATCTCTAGACTGATCTTACTCCACATCCATGAGCAGGTTGGCCACTCTGGGAGAGGTCACATGCTTTCTAGACTTCGCCAGCGATACCCTGTGCCAACTCTTTAGCAAGGAAGATCCTTAAGAGCTGTGTCTTTTGCAGGCGGATGCAAGCTAGAGCTGGAGAACAGAAGATGGCCGACCTTCCACAAGATCGGGTGTCACCTGATTTGCCGCCTTTCACCCATGTGGGCATAGATTACTGCCCCATAGAGGTGAAGCGAGGCGCGTTCATGTGAAGCGTTATGGTGTGATCTTTACTTGCCTTGTGAGTCGAGCTGTCCATCTAGAAGTTGCTAGTTATCTGGATACTGATTCCTGCATCAATGCCCTGCGCAGGTTCATCTGTCGAAGGGGCCCAGTAACAAGTATCAGAACAGACAATGGCACCAACTTTGTTGGAACACACAGAGAGCTAGGAGAAGCTATGAAAGAGCTGGATCACAACAAGATTCAAAAAGAATTACTGAAGGAAGGAGTGACATGGTCATTCAACCCTCCATCTGGAGCCCACCATGGGGGGGTATGGGAGAGGTTGATCCGACTGGTGAAAAAGATTCTCTATTCAGTCCTTAAAGAGCAAGTACTGGATGATGAGGCTTTGCAGACAGCCTTGTGTGAAGTTGAGGCGATTATGAATGACAGACCAATCACTACTGTAACAAATGACCCTAATGATCTAGAACCCTGACTCAACCATCTGCTTCATCTGAAAGCTAAGCCAGTCCTGCCACCAGGACTATTCCAGAAAAGCGACCTATACTCACGAAGGAGATGGAAGCAAGTACAATATATCACTGACCTCTTCTGGAAGAGATGGATCAGGGAGTATCTTCCACTTATGCAGGAGCGGAACAAGTGGAACAAAACTAAGAGAAACTTCAGTCCTGGTGACCTCGTGGTCATCGTCGATGACACCGCCCCAAGGAACTCTTGGCTAATGGGGCGTGTGGTGGAGGCTTTGCCAGGGGCCAAAGGTCTTGTCCGGAGCGTCATGGTTAAGACTAAGACCAATATCTTACAGAGACCTATCAATAAACTCTGTCTGCTCCTTGAGGCGACGGAGTGACACACACACACACACACACACACAGTGCTCCATCTTAGAATCACGTGCACCTCTGATTCGTTGATGTCATACATTTTTGGACGTCAAACTCTTGACATTTTTCGAAGTTGAACAACTTTACACTTCAACTCAGACTGAGATCTATGGACTATTTTCCTATATGGTACCTTGTATAT
Organism: Oncorhynchus keta; assembly: GCF_023373465.1. Classification (NCBI taxonomy): domain Eukaryota; kingdom Metazoa; phylum Chordata; class Actinopteri; order Salmoniformes; family Salmonidae; genus Oncorhynchus; species Oncorhynchus keta. Next base: position 46,427,174 of record NC_068440.1, on the reverse strand, counting down.
TTGTATATAGCTATGAACTGCAATAGTGCTCTGGTATAGAATGTTTTGTGTATTGGCTCTACGTTTGAATTTAAAGTAATTGTTGTGCATTCAGTGCAGTCAACAATTAGGGGCCGGTATGTTAGAGCCGATTTGGACATATTTGTATAAAAGACCGAACATATGGAGCTCCATGTATATTTGTGTAAATATATTAAATATTAATGTAAATGATGAAATATTAGGTACGTACCTTTATGATTTATATTTACCTGATTGAGATATATTAATTAAGGTTAGTGTAACTCGGCCATTTGGCCCCCCCTCTTGCCTGTTCATTGTATTGTGGTAAGTGTGTTAGGATAAAGGCAGGAAGTTGGGCCTTCAGGAGAGGGAGTCCTTGCTAGATGCGGGAGCGGTATAGTTTTTTGACCATACAGACATACAGACATACAGACATGTCATAATATGTATTTTCCATATCAAGTATTTTGTGCTTTAAGTTGATTGGAGAATCATTTATTTGTTAGATATAAGAAGAATAAACATTTTTGTTGCACCATATCCCTGGATGTCATGGAATGTTTGGCCGTTTGGAAACCTTGAGTGTGGACTGTATGCGTACCAAACAACCCCGCTTCAGGCTTGGGCAGTGGCTATGGTAAAGACGAAAGGAAGCCACTACACTGTGTGTGTGTGTGTGTGTGTGTGTGTGTGTGTGTGTGTGTGTGTGTGTGTGTGTGTGAGCTCTATTGACTGTGAACGAAGCCATGGCAAATGTAGTATTTAGGCCTGAAGTTGTTGACTTCTCTCCCTCCAGCCTGCTGTCCTCTTGTATTCTCATCCACACCAACCTGACCATTAATACTACACACTGCCTCAGAGGAGTGGTGGGGGGGAGAGAAACAGAGACAGGGGGAGATAGAGATGGGAGGAGGGGGGAGATAGAGATGGAGGAGGGGGAGATAGAGATGGTGGAGGGGGGGAGAGAGATGGGAGAGAGAGAGATGGAGGAGGGGAGAGAGAGGAGGAGGAGGGGGAGAGAGAGAAGGAGGAGGGAGAGAGAGAAGGAGGAGGGAGAGAGAGAGATGGAGGAGGGGGAGATAGAGATGGAGGAGGGGATATGGAGATGGAGGAGGGGGGGAGATAGAGATGATGGAGGAGGAGGGGGAGAGAGAGATGGAGGAGGGGGAGATAGAGATGGAGGAGGGGGAGAGAGATGATGGAGATGGAGGAGGGGGAGAGAGAGATGGAGGAGGGGGAGAGAGATGATGGAGATGGAGGAGGGGGGGAGAGAGAGATGGAGGAGGGGGAGAGAGAGATGGAGGAGGGAGAGGAGAGAGAGAGAGATGGAGGAGGGGGAGATAGAGATGGAGGAGGGGGAGATAGAGATGGAGGAGAGAGAGATGGAGGAGGGGAGATAGAGATGGAGAAGGGGGAGATAGAGATGGAGGAGGGGGAGGTAGAGATGGAGGAGGGGGAGATGAGAGAGGAGGTGGGGGAAGTAGAGATGGAGGAGAGAGAGAGATGATGGAGATGGAGGGAGGGGAGAGAGAGATGGAGGAGGGGGTATAGAGAGATGGAGAGAGAGAGAGATGGAGAAGGGGAGGTAGAGATGGAGGAGGGGAGAGAGATGGAGGAGGGGGAGATAGAGATGGAGGAGGGGAGATAGAGATGGAGGAGGGGGAGAGAGAGATGGAGGAGGGGGAGAGAGAGATGGAGGAGGGGAGAGAAATGGAGGAGGGGAGATAGAGATGGAGGAATAGAGAGATGGAGGAGGGGGAGGAGATGGAGGAGAGGGAGGAGAGATAGAGATGGAGGAGGGGAGAGAGAGATGGAGGAGGGGGAGATGGAGGAGAGAGAGATGGAGGAGGGGGAGAGAGAGATGGAGGAGGGGGAGAGAGAGATGGAGGAGGGGGAGAGATGGGAGGAGGGGAGGAGGGAGGGGGAGATAGAGATGGAGGAGGGGAGAGATGGAGATGGAAGGATGGGGAGATGGAGAGATGGAGGAGGGGGGAGAGAGATGGAGGAGGGGGAGATAGAGATGGAGGAGGGGAGGAGAGATGGAGGAGGGGGAGAGAGATGGAGGAGGGGGGAGATAGAGATGGAGGAAGGGGGAGAGAGAGATGGAGGAGGGGGAGAGAGAGATGGAGGAGGGGGGAGAGAGATGGAGGAGGGGGAGAGAGAGATGGAGGAGGGGGAGAGAGAGATGGAGGAGGGGGAGAGAGAGATGGAGGAGGGGGAGATAGAGATGGAGGAGGGGAGAGAGAGATGGAGGAGGGGGAGAGAGATGGAGGAGGGGGATAGGAGATGGAGGAGGGGGAGAGAGAGATGGAGGAGGGGAGAGAGAGAGATGGAGGAGGGGGAGATAGAGATGGAGGAGGGGAGAGAGAGATGGAGGAAGGGGGAGATAGAGATGGGAGGAGGGGGGAGAGAGATGGAGGAGGGGGAGAGAGAGATGGAGGAGGGGAGAGGAGAGATGGAGGAGGAGGGGGAGAGAGAGATGGAGGAGGGGGAGGAGAGATAGAGATGGAGGAGGGGGAGATAGAGATGGAGGAGAGATAGAGATGGAGGAGGGGGAGATAGAGATGGAGGAGGGGGAGAGAGAGAAGAAGGAGATGGAGGAGGGGGAGATAGAGATGGAGGAGGGGGAGATAGAGATGGAGGAGGGGGAGATAGAGATGGAGGAGGGGGAGAGAGAGATGGAGAGAGGGGGGGAGATGGAGGAGGGGGAGATAGAGATGGAGGAGGGGGAGGATGGAGAGGGGGAGTTAGAGATGGAGGAGGGGGAGAGAGAGATGGAGGAGGGGGAGAGAGATGGAGGAGGGGAGGAGTTGGAGGAGGGGGAGAAAGAGATGGAGGGGGGAGAGAGAGATGGAGGAGGGGGAGAGAGATGGAGGAGGGGAGAGAGAGATGGAGGAGAGAGAGAGATGGAGGAGAGGGGAGGAGGGGGAGAAAAGAGATGGGAGGAGGGGAGGTAGAGAGACAGAGACAGGGGAGAGAGAGATGGAGGAGGGGAGATAGAGATGGAGGAGGGGAGAGAGAGGGATGAGGGGGAGGAGGATGGAGGAGGGGGGAGAGAGATGGAGGAGAGAGGGGATGAGGGGGGAGATAGAGATGGAGGAAGAGAGAGATGGAGGAGGGGGGAGGAGTTGGAGGAGGGGAAGAGATGGAGGAGGGGAGGTAGAGATGGAGGAGGGGGAGAGAGAGATGGGAGGAGGGGGAGAGAGAGATGGAGGAGGGGGGGAGAGATGGAGGAGGGGGAGGTAGAGAGAGACAGAGACAGGGGGAGATAGAGATGGAGGAAGGGGGAGTTAGACAGAGACAGGGGGAGCTAGGATGGAGGAGGGGAGAGAGAGAGATGGAGGAGGGGAGAGAGAGATGGAGGAGGGGGAGATAGAGATGGAGGAGGAGAAAGAGATGGAGGAGGGGAGGTAGAGAGACAGAGACAGGGGAGAGAGAGATGGAGGAGGGGGAGATAGGAGACAGGGGGAGAGAGATGGAGGAGGGGAGAGAGAGATGGAGGAGGGATAGAGAGATGGAGGAGGGGGCTGAGAGAGGGATGAGGGGGAGATAGAGATGGAGGAAGGGGGGGGAGATAGAGATGGAGGAGGGGATGGAAGAGAGAGATGGAGGAGGGGGAGGGGAGAGAGATAGAGATGAGGAAGGGGGAGGAGAGATGGAGGAGGGGGAGATAGAGATGGAGGAGGGGAGAGATGGAGGAGGGGGAGATAGAGATGGGAGGAGGGGGAGAGAGAGAGATGGAGGGAGGGGGAGAGAGAGAGATGGAGGAGGGGGAGAGAGAGATGGAGGAGGGGGTAGAGATGGAGGAGAGAGAGGAGGGAGGAGATGGAGATGGATAGAGATGGGGGAGGGGGAGAGAGATGGAGGAGGGGGAGAGAGAGATGGAGGAGGGAAGGGAGATAGAGATGGAGGAGGGGGGAGGAGGGGAGGAGGGGGAGAGAGATGGAGGAGGGGAGAAAGAGATGGAGGAGGGGGAGAGAGATGGGGAGGGGATAGAGATGGAGGAGAGGAGAGATGGAGGAGGGGGAGATAGAGATGGAGGAGGGGAGAGAGAGATGGAGGAGGGGAGATAGAGATGGAGGAGGGGGAGAGAGAGATGGGAGGAGGGGGAGATAGAGATGGAGGAGGGGGAGATAGAGATGGAGGAGGGGGAGATAGAGATGGATGGAGAGATGGGAGGAGGGGGAGAGAGAGATGGAGGAGGGTGAGAGAGAGATGGAGGACAGGGGGAGATAGAGATGGAGGAGGGGGAGAAAGAGATGGAGGGAGGGAGAGAGAGAGATGGAGGAGGGGGAGATAGAGATGGAGGATGGGGGAGAGAGAGATGGAGGAGGGGGAGATAGAGATGAGGAGGGGGAGAAAGAGATGGAGGAGGGGGGGAGAGATAGAGAGGGGGAGGAGGATGGAGAGGGGGAGATGGAGGAGGGGGAGAAGAGATGGAGGAGGGGGGAGATAGAGATGGAGGAGGGGAGATAGAGATGGAGGAGGGAGGAGGGGGAGAGAGATGGAGGAGGGGGAGAGAGAGATGGAGGAGGAGGGAGATAGAGATGGAGGAAGGGGGAGAGAGAGATGGGAGGAGGGGGAGAGAGAGATGGAGGAAGGGGTAGAGAGAGAGGGGGATGGAGGAGGGGGAGATAGAGATGGAGGAAGGGAGAGAGAGAGATGGAGGAGGGGGGGAGATAGAGGGGGATGATGGAGATGGAGGAGGGGGGGAGATGGAGGGAGGGGGAGGTGGAGGAGGGGGAGAGAGAGATGGAGGAGGGGGAGAGAGAGATGGAGGAGGGGGAGATAGAGAAGGAGGAGGGGGAGAGAGAGAGACAGAGGGGGGAGAGAGGAGAGGGGGGGAGATGGAGGACAGGGGGAGATAGAGATGGAGGGGGGAGAGGGGAGAGATGGGGAGAGAGAGAGAGGATGGAGGAGGGGGGGTAGAGAGAGAGAGAGATGGAGGAAGGGGGAGAGAGAGATGGAGGAGGGGGAGAGAGAGATGGAGGAGGGGGGAGAGAGAGATGGAGGAGGGGGAGGAGGGGGAGGGGAGAGAGAGAGATGGAGGAGAGCAGGGGGAGATAGAGATGGAGGAGGGGAGATAGAGATGGAGGAGGGGGAGAGAGATGGAGGAGGGGGAGATAGAGAAGGAGGGAGGGGGGAGAGATGGAGGAGGGGGAGATAGAGATGGAGGAGGGGGGGGAGAGAGATGGAGGAGGGGGGAGAGAGAGATGGAGGAGGGGGAGAGAGAGATGGAGGAGGGGAGAGAGAGATGGAGGAGGGGGGGAGAGAGATGGAGATTAGGGGGAGATAGAGATGGAGGAGGGGGAGAGAGAGATGGAGGAGGGGGAGAAAGAGATGGAGGAGGGGGGGAGAGATGATGGAGATGGAGCAGAGGGGGAGAGAGAGATGGAGGAGGGGGAGATAGAGATGGAGGAGGGGAGATAGAGATGGGAGGAGGGGGAGAGAGATGATGAGAGGAGGGGGAGATAGAGATGGAGGGGGGAGAGATGGAGGAGGGGGAGAGAGATGGATGGAGGAGGGGGAGAGAGAGATGGAGGGGGGAGATAGAGATGGAGGAGGGGGAGATAGAGATGGAGGAGGGGGAGGAGAGAGAGGAGGGGGAGAGAGGGGAGATAGAGATGGAGGAGGGGGAGAGAGAGATGGAGGAGGGGAGAGAGAGAGTTGGGGAGAGATAGAGATGGAGGGG
>NC_068440.1:46403979-46416479 GCF_023373465.1 Oncorhynchus keta | reverse complement strand
TTAAATACAGGGAAAATCTTGAGGAAAACCTGTTTCAGACTTCCAGAGATTTGAGACTGGGACGGAGTTTCACCTTCCAGCAGGACAATGACCCTAAGCATACTGTTACAGCAACACTCGAGTGGTTTAAAGGGAGACATTTAAATGTCTTGGAATGGCCTTAGTCAAAGCCCAGACCTCAATCCAATCGAGAATCTGTGGTCTGACTTAAAGATCGCTGTACACCAGCGGAACCCATCCAACTTGAAGGAGCTGGAGCGGTTTGCCTTGAAGAATGGGCAAAAAATCCCAGTGGCTAGATGTGCCAAGCTTATAGAGACATACCCCAAAAGACTTGCAGATGTAATTGCTGCAAAAGGTGGCTCATCTACAAATTATTTACTCTAGGGGAGTGAATAATTATACACGCTCGAGTATTCTATTTTTTTTTGTATACTATTTCGTTTTTTTCATCCCCCCCAAAATAATTTTTCACCCCCCCGAAAAAATAAATTTTAATTGATTTTGTACGGCAACAAAATAGGAAAAATGCCAAAGGGGGGTGAATACGTTCACTACGGACTAGATCCGTTGGATGAGTTACAACCTTTAACAGATATTCTCCTTTATTCACCTTCACCTACAAGAGCATCATCCCTACAGGTCTCTACAGCTCACAGGCTGCATCTCATATCTCTCCACGTGTGTGTCTGTATGTGTCTGTGTGTGCCTGTGCGTACACTACAATACCCAGGCGTGCACGCAAACACACACACACACACACACTTTGTCAGCTCCAAGCAACAGAAGAGGAAATGACTTGATAGGTAATTCATAAGTATGAAATGCGCGACCATAAAGGGATCACATTATAACATCATTCAGGAGGACGATGGGAGGTCCACGATATAACGTCATTCAGGAGGACGATGGGAGGTCCACGGTATAACGTCATTCAGGAGGACGATGGGAGGTCCACAGTATAACGTCATTCAGGAGGACGATGGGAGGTCCACGGTATAACGTCATTCAGGAGGACGATGGGAGGTCCACAGTATAACGTCATTCAGGAGGACGATGGGAGGTCCACGGTATAACATCATTCAGGAGGACGATGGGAGGTCCACAGTATAACGTCATTCAGGAGGACGATGGGAGGTCCACAGTATAACGTCATTCAGGAGGACGATGGGAGGTCCACGGTATAACGTCATTCAGGAGGACGATGGGAGGTCCACGGTCATTCAGGAGGACGATAACGTCATTCAGGAGGACGATGGGAGGTCCACGGTATAACGTCATTCAGGAGGACGATGGGAGGTCCACGGTATAACATCATTCAGGAGGACGATGGGAGGTCCACGGTATAACGTCATTCAGGAGGACGATGGGAGGTCCACGGTATAACGTCATTCAGGAGGACGATGGGAGGTCCACGGTATAACGTCATTCAGGAGGACGATGGGAGGTCCACGGTATAACGTCATTCAGGAGGACGATGGGAGGTCCACGGTATAACATCATTCAGGAGGACGATGGGAGGTCCACGGTATAACGTCATTCAGGAGGACGATGGGAGGTCCACGGTATAACGTCATTCAGGAGGACGATGGGAGGTCCACGGTATAACATCATTCAGGAGGACGATGGGAGGTCCACGGTATAACGTCATTCAGGAGGACGATGGGAGGTCCACGGTATAACATCATTCAGGAGGACGATGGGAGGTCCACGGTATAACGTCATTCAGGAGAACGATGGGAGGTCATTCACGGTATAACGTCATTCAGGAGGACGATGGGAGGTCCACGGTATAACGTCATTCAGGAGGACGATGGGAGGTCCACGGTATAACGTCATTCAGGAGGACGATGGGAGGTCCACGGTATAACGTCATTCAGGAGGACGATGGGGGAGGTCCAGGACGGTATAACGTCATTCAGGAGGACGATGGGAGGTCCACGGTATAACGTCATTCAGGAGGACGATGGGAGGTCCACGGTATAACGTCATTCAGGATGGGAGGTCCACGTATAACGTCATTCAGGAGGACGATCCACGGTATAACGTCATTCAGGAGGACGATGGGAGGGACGTCATTCAGGGGAGGTGGGAGGTCCACGGTATAACATCATTCAGGAGGACGATGGGAGGTCCACGGTATAACGTCATTCAGGAGGACGATGGGAGGTCCACGGTATAACGTCATTCAGGAGGACGATTCAGGAGGACGATGGGAGGTCCACCACGTCACGGTATTCAGGAGGATATAGGTCCACGGTATAACGTCATTCAGGAGGACGATGGGAGGTACACGGTATAACGTCCGATGGGAGGTCCACGATATAACGTCATTCAGGAGGACGATGGGAGGTCCACGATATAACATCATTCAGGAGGACGATGGGAGGTCCACGGTATAACGTCATTCAGGAGGACGATGGGAGGTACAGGGTGATAAATAGAACATGAGGCTTATTTCTAGTGTCGAATGGTGAGATATTCTTTCTGTTTCACATCTCTTTCTCTGTCTGTCTCTGTCTATCTTTGTGTATCGCTTGATGTCGATCTCTTTTTCTATTTCGCTCTCTCTCACTCTCTCTTTTTCTCTGTCTCTCTGTCTCTCTTGAAATGTTCTCTCTGGCTCTATCTTGCTAGCTGTATGTTATGATGCTGAAATTTCTAAAGGGTTGTTCCTATTCTCTATGTAGTTATGGCACTAATTTAAACAGTTCCTTATTCTGTAGAGTTTCAGGCCACACATACTGTACCACCCATTATCCTTAAAAGGCATGACTATCTGAGTATGCTCTACCAGACATGACTAACTGATACCAGACATGACTAACTGAGTAGCATCTACCAGACATGACTAACTGAGTAGCATCTACCAGACATGACTAACTGAGTAGCATCTACCAGACATGACTAACTGAGTATCCTCTACCAGACATGACTAACTGAGTATCCTCTACCAGACATGACTAACTGAGTATCCTCTACCAGACATGACTAACTGATACCAGACATGACTAACTGAGTATCCTCTACCAGACATGACTAACTGAGTATCCTCTACCAGACATTACTAACTGAGTAGCATCTACCAGACATGACTAACTGATACCAGACATGACTAACTGAGTATCATCTACCAGACATGACTAACTGAGTATCCGATACCAGACATGACTTACGGAGTATCCAATACCAGACATGACTTACGGAGTATCCAATACCAGACATGACTTACGGAGTATCCAATACCAGACATGACTTACGGAGTATCCAATACCAGACATAACTTACGGAGTATCCAATACCAGACATGACTTACGGAGTATCCAATACCAGACATGACTTACGGAGTATCCAATACCAGACATGACTTACGGAGTATCCAATTCCAGACATGACTTACGGAGTATCCAATTCCAGACATAACTTACGGAGTATCCAATACCAGACATGACTTACGGAGTATCCAATACCAGACATGACTTACGGAGTATCCAATACCAGACATAACTTACGGAGTATCCAATACCAGACATGACTGAAAGTAGTGGGTCTCCACTTCACATGTAAACCGTCCCCTTCGCTGTTCTCCCTGCTAATCGAGACATAACAGCATCGTGACCGTTTAAAACTCCCAGAATGCCCAACAGGCAACAGTTTAACCCACATAAACCCTTCCTGTTGTGCAACATTTGAATCCTTTGCCAGATCCTCAACAACTGTACAACGTGTGAACCCTTTTCTGCTTGTCTCAAGCCCTTCCCCATTGGACAGTTTAGCCCTTCCCCATTGGACAGTTAATAAGCCCTTCCCCATTGGACAGTTAATAAGCCCTTCCCCATTGGGCAGTTAATAAACCCTTCCCCATTGGACAGTTAATAAGCCCTTCCAAATTGGACAGTTAATAAGCCCTTCCCCATTGGACAGTTAATAAGCCCTTCCCCATTGGACAGTTAATAAGCCCTTCCCCATTGGACAGTTAATAAACCCTTCCCCATTGGACAGTTAATAAACCCTTCCCCATTGGACAGTTAATAAACCCTTAACCATTGGACAGTTAATAAGCCCTTCCCCATTGGACAGTTAATAAACCCTTCCCCATTGGACAGTTAATAAGCCCTTCCCCATTGGACAGTTAATAAGCCCTTCCCCATTGGACAGTTAATAAACCCTTTCCCATTGGACAGTTAATAAGCCCTTCCCCATTGGACAGTTAATAAGCCCTTCCCCATTGGACAGTTAATAAACCCTTTCCCATTGGACAGTTAATAAACCCTTCCCCATTGGACAGTTAATAAGCCCTTCCCCATTGGACAGTTAATAAGCCCTTCCCCATTGGACAGTTAATAAGCCCTTCCCCATTGGACAGTTAATAAGCCCTTCCCCATTGGACAGTTAATAAACCCTTCCCCATTGGACAGTTTAGCCCTTCCCACTTTCCTCAACAAAGTAGCTATTAGCGAAGTCAGAGTTAGTAAAGGGGGGAAACAGTCCCGTGAGAATGTGGCTTTTCCCCCCAGTATGTAGTTTAGTAATCCTTCCCTCAGTACAACGCTCCAATTATAGATGATGAAACCTGTCCTTCTGAGTATCTGTGTGTCTGTCTCTCTGAGTGTCTGACTCTCTGAGTGTCTGTCTCTCTGAGTGTCTGTCTCTCTGAGTGTCTGTGTGTCTGAGTGTCTGTGTGTCTGTCTCTCTGAGTGTATGTCTGTCTGAGTGTCTGTGTGTCTGTCTCTCTGAGTTTCTGTCTCTCTGAGTGTCTGTCTCTCTGAGTGTCTGTCTCTCTGAGTGTCTGTGTGTCTGTCTCTCTGAGTGTCTGTCCCTCTGAGTGTCTGTCTCTCTGAGTGTCTGGGTGTCTGAGTGTCTGTCTCTGAGTGTCTGTGTGTCTGTCTCTCTGAGTGTCTGGGTGTCTGTCTCTCTGAGTGTCTGTGTGTCTGTCTCTCTTAGTGTCTGATAGGAGTGTCCGTCTCTCTGAGTTTCTGAGTGTCTCGGTGTCTGAGTGTCTGTCTCTCTGAGTGTCTGAGTACTGGGTGTCTGAGTCTCTGTCTCTCTTAGTGTCTGTGTGTCTGTCTGTCTGAGTGTCTGTGTGTCTGTCTCTCTGAGTGTATGTCTCTCTGAGTGTCTGTGTGTCTGTCTCTCTGAGTGTCTGTCTCTCTGAGTGTCTGTGTGTCTGTCTCTCTGAGTGTCTGTCTGTCTGAGTGTCTGTGTGTCTGTCTCTCTGAGTGTCTGTCTGTCTGAGTGTCTGTGTGTCTGTCTCTCTGAGTGTCTGTCTGTCTGAGTGTCTGTGTGTCTGTCTCTCTGAGTGTCTGTCTCTCTGAGTGTATGTCTCTCTGAGTGTCTGTCTCTCTGAGTGTCTGTCTCTCTGAGTGTATGTCTCTCTGAGTGTCTGTCTCTCTGAGTGTCTGTCTCTCTGAGTGTCTGTCTCTCTGAGTGTCTGTCTCTCTGAGTGTATGTCTCTCTGAGTGTATGTCTCTCTGAGTGTATGTCTCTCTGAGTGTCTGTCTCTCTGAGTGGTGACGGTAAGGTCTCCCAGTGGGGACCGGTGCCTGGTGGAGTAGTGGAGTGAATGCTATGCATTCAAAATGTAACGAGTACTTTTGGTTATCAGGGAAAATGTTAAAAAGTATATTATTTTCTTTAAGAATGTAGGGAAGTAAAAGTAAAAGTTGTCAAACATATCAATAGTGCAGTAAGGTACACATACCCCCCAAAAACTACTTAACTAGTACTTTAAAGTATTTTTACTGAAGTACTTTACAACACTGGCCAGAGAGATAGCTATAGAGATAGATAACTATAAAGATATACACTGTACCTATAGTGATATATACCTTTATAGATACATAGAGATACCCATACGGAGAGATAGTTATAGCGATTATATACCTATAGAGATACCTATAGATATATAGATAAATATATAGTGGGGAGAACAAGTATTTGATACACTGCCGATTTTGCAGGTTTTCCTACTTACAGAGCATGTAGAGGTCTGTAATTTTTATCATAGGTACACTTCAACTGTGAGAGACGGAATCTAAAACAAAAATCCAGAAAATCACATTGTATGATTTTCAAGTAATTAACTCAGTAAACGCAGAAATGAAAATATAATTCATGCCTTACCTTTGACGAGCTTCTTTTGTTGGCACTCCAATATGTCCCATAAACATCACAAATGGTCCTTTTGTTCAAATAATTCCATCGATATATATCCAAAATGTCAATGTATTTGGCGCGTTTGATCCAGAAAAACACCGGTTCCGACTACAAAATATCTCATAAGTTACCTATAAACATTGCCAAAACATTTCAAACTACTTTTGTAATACAACTTTAGGTATTTTTTTAACGGAAATAATCGATAAAATTGAAGATGGGATGATCTGTGTTCAATACAGGAGGAAAACAAACTGTAGCTTTCTGGTCACGCGCCTCTATCTAACAGAACACTACAAGTGACCCTCGTTCTGAACAGGGCTACTTCTTCATTACACAAAGGAAAAACCTCAACCAATTTCTAAAGACTGGTGACATCCAGTGGAAGCGATAGGAACTGGAACAAGGTCCCTGAGAAATTTGGATTCCCAATGGAAACTCATTGAATAGAGAGTGCCCTCTAAAAAAAATATATCTGAATGGTTTGTCCTCGGGGGTTTTGACGGCTAAATACGTTCTGTTATACTCACAGACATGATTCAAACAGTTTTAGAAGGTAAGGTTGTATTCAGCATTTCACTGTGAGGTCTACTACACCTGTTGTATTCAGCATTTCACTGTAAGGTCTACTACACCTGTTGTATTCAGCATTTCACTGTACGGTCTACTACACCTGTTGTATTCAGCAGTTCACTGTGAGGTCTACTACACCTGTTGTATTCAGCATTTCACTGTACGGTCTACTAAACCTGTTGTATTCAGCATTTCACTGTGAGGTCTACTACACCTGTTGTATTCAGCATTTCACTTTAAGGTCTACTACACCTGTTGTATTCAGCATTTCACTGTAAGGTCTACTACACATTTCACTGTGAGGTCTACTACACCTGTTGTATTCAGCATTTCACTGTAAGGTCTACTACACCTGTTGTATTCAGCATTGCACTGTAAGGTCTACTACACCTGTTGTATTCAGCATTTCACTGTAAGGTCTATTACACCTGTTGTATTCAGCATTTCACTGAAAGGTCTACTACACCTGTTGTATTCAGCATTTCACTGTAAGGTCTACTACACCTGTTGTATTCAGCATTTCACTGTAAGGTCTACTACACCTGTTGTATTCAGCATTTCACTGTGAGGTCTACTACACCTGTTGTATTCAGCATTTCACTGTAAGGTCTACTACACCTGTTGTATTCAGCATTTCACTGTAAGGTCTACTACACCTGTTGTATTCGGCGCATGTGACAAATACAATTTGATTTTAATTCTAGGGAGTTATTTCTACCCGACATGCTTCTACACCTGCATTGCTTGCTGTTTGGGGTTTCAGGGTGGGTTTCTGTACAGCACTTTGAGATATCAGCTGATTTAAAAAAGGCCTTGGCAACTCTTACCCCACACCTCCATGAGAACTGACAGCGTTACCTCTTACCCCACACTGACCAGAAAGCTGACAGCGTTACCTCTTTCCCCACACCTCCATGAGAACTGACAGCGTTACCTCTTACCCCAAACTGACCAGAAAGCTGACAGCGTTACCTCTTTCCCCACACCTCCATGAGAACTGACAGCGTTACCTCTTACCCCACACCTCCATGAGAACTGACAGCGTTACCTCTTACCCCACACCTCCATGAGAACTGACAGCGTTACCTCTTTCCCCACACCTCCATGAGAACTGACAGCGTTACCTCTTTCCCCACACCTCCATGAGAACTGACAGCATTACCTCTTACCCCAAACTGACCAGAAAGCTGACAGCGTTACCTCTTACCCCAAACTGACCAGAAAGCTGACAACGTTAACTCTTTCCCCACACAACCCTTGGTTGCTGCTGCCACTGAACGATGGATACACATACATGCAGAATCATACCCCTCAGACACCATAGATACACACTGCACACACCATAAACACACCATAGATACACACTGCACACACCATAAACACACCATAGATACACACTGTACACACCATAAACACACCATAGATACACACTGTACACACCATAAACACACCATAGATACATACTGCACACACCATAAACACACCATAGATACACACTGTACACACCATAAACACACCATAGATACACACTGTACACACCATAAACACAACATAGATACACACTGACAGCATAAACACACCATAGATCCCCACACTGTACACACCATAAACACACCGATACACACTTACACACCATAAACACACCATAGATACACACTGTACACACCATAGATACACACTTACACCCATAAACACACCATAGATACACACTGTACACACCATAAACACTCATAGATACCACTGTACACACCATAAACACACCATAGATACACACTTACACACCATAAACACACCATAGATACACACTGTACACACCATAAACACACCATAGATACACACTGTACACACCATAAACACACCATAGATACACACTGTACACACCATAAACACACCATAGATACACACTGTACACACCATAAACACACCATAGATACATACTGTACACACCATAAACACACCATAGATACACACCATAAACACACCATAGATACACACTGTACACACCATAAACACACCATAGATACACACTGTACACACCATAAACACACCATAGATACACACTGTACACACCATAAACACACCATAGATACACACCATAAACACACCATAGATACACACTGTACACACCACAAACACACCATAGATACACACTGTACACACCATAAACACACCATAGATACACACTGTACACACCATAAACACACCATAGATACACACTGTACACACCATAGATACACCATAGATACACACTGTACACACCATAGATACACCATAGATACACACTGTACACACCATAAACACACCATAGATACACACTGCACACACCATAAACACACCATAGATACACACTGTACACACCATAAACACACCATAGATACATACTGCACACACCATAAACACACCATAGATACCCACTGTACACACCATAAACACACCATAGATACACACTGTACACCATAAACACACCATAGATCACTGTACCACCATAAACACACCATAGATACACACTGTACACACCATAAACACACCATAGATACACACTGTACACACCATAAACACACCATAGATACACACTGTACACACCATAAACACACCATAGATATACACTGTACACACCATAAACACACCATAGATACACACTGTACACACCATAAACACACCATAGATACACACTGTACACACCATAAACACACCATAGATACACACTGTACACACCATAAACACACCATAGATACACACTGTACACACCATAAACACACCATAGATACACACTGTACACACCATAAACACACCATAGATACACACTGTACACACCATAAACACACCATAGATACACACTGTACACACCATAAACACACCATAGATACACACTGTACACACCATAGATACACCATAGATACACACTGTACACACCATAGATACACCATAGATACACATTGTACACACCATAAACACACCATAGATACACACTGCACACACCATAAACACACCATAGATACACACTGTACACACCATAAACACACCATAGATACATACTGCACACACCATAAACACACCATAGATACACACTGTACACACCATAAACACACCATAGATACACACTGTACACACCATAAACACACCATAGATACACACTGCACACACCATAAACACACCATAGATACACACTGTACCCCATAAACACACCATAGATACATACTGCACACACCATAAACACACCATGTCACAAACACACAATCTCCCTTTATACTCCCCCCCATCCCCACCACACACATCACTTCCCCCTGCTCACCGTTACCCCCATCCCCACCACAAACATCACTTCCCCCTGCTCACCGTTACCCCCCCATCCCCACCCACACATCACTTCCCCCTGCTCACCCCCCCCCCCCATCCCCACCACACACATCACTTCCCCCTGCTCACCGTTAACCCCCCCCCCCATCCCCACCACTTCCCCCTGCTCACCGTTAACCCCCTCCATCCCCACCACACACATCACTTCCCCCTGCTCACCGTTACCCCCCCATCCCCACCACACACATCACTTCCCCCTGCTCACCGTTAACCCCCCATCCCCACCACTTCCCCCTGCTCACCGTTAACCCCCCATCCCCACCACACACTTCACTTCCCCCTGCTCACCGTTACCCCCCATCCCCACCACACACATCACTTCCCCCTGCTCACCGTTAACCCCCATCCCCACCACACACATCACTTCCCCCTGCTCACCGTTACCCCCCCATCCCCACCACACACATCACTTCCCCCTGCTCACCGTTACCCCCCCATCCCCACCACACACATCACTTCCCCCTGCTCACCGTTAACCCCCCCCCATCCCCACCACACACATCACTTCCCCCTGCTCACCGTTGCCCCCCCCCATCCCCACCACACACATCACTTCCCCCTGCTCACCGTTACCCCCCCATCCCCACCACACACATCACTTCCCCCTGCTCACCGTTACCCCCCCCCATCCCCACCACACACATCACTTCCCCCTGCTCACCGTTACCCCCCCATCCCCACCACACACATCACTTCCCCCTGCTCTCCGTTACCCCCATCCCCACCACACACATCACTTCCCCCTGCTCACCGTTAACCCCCATCCCCACCACACACATCACTTCCCCCTGCTCACCGTTGCCCCCCCATCCCCACCACACACATCCCTTCCCCCTGCTCACCGTTACCCCCCCCCCATCCCCACCACACACATCACTTCCCCCTGCTCACCGTTACCCCCATCCCCACCACACACATCACTTCCCCCTGCTCACCGTTACCCCCATCCCCACCACACACATCACTTCCCCCTGCTCACCGTTACCCCCATCCCCACCACACACATCACTTCCCCCTGCTCACCGTTACCCCCCCATCCCCACCACACACATCACTTCCCCCTGCTCACCGTTACCCCCCCATCCCCACCACACATCACTTCCCCCTGCTCACCGTTACCCCCCCCATCCCCACCACACACATCACTTCCCCCTGCTCACCGTTACCCCCCCCATCCCCACCACACACATCACTTCCCCCTGCTCACCGTTACCCCCCCATCCCACCACACACATCACTTCCCCCTGCTCACCGTTACCCCCCATCCCCACCACACACATCACTTCCCCCTGCTCACCGTTACCCCCCCCCATCCCCACCACACACATCACTTCCCCCTGCTCACCGTTACCCCCCCATCCCCACCACACACATCACTTCCCCCTGCTCACCGTTACCCCCATCCCCACCCACACATCACTTCCCCCTGCTCACCGTTACCCCCCCATCCCCACCACACACATCACTTCCCCCTGCTCACTGTTACCCCCATCCCCACCACACACATCACTTCCCCCTGCTCACCGTTACCCCCATCCCCACCACACACATCACTTCCCCCTGCTCACCGTTACCCCCCCATCCCCACCACACACATCACTTCCCCCTGCTCACCGTTACCCCCCCATCCCCACCACACACATCACTTCCCCCTGCTCACCGTTACCCCCCCCATCCCCACCACACATCACTTCCCCCTGCTCACCGTTACCCCCATCCCCACCCACACATCACTTCCCCCTGCTCACCGTTACCCCCCCATCCCACCACACACATCACTTCCCCCTGCCCCCGTTAACCCCCCATCCCCACCACACACATCACTTCCCCCTGCTCACGTAACCCACCCCCCATCCCCACCACACACATCACTTCCCCCTGCTCACCGTTACCCCCCCATCCCCACCACACACATCACTTCCCCCTGCTCACCGTTAACCCCCAATCCCCACCACACACATCACTTCCCCCTGCTCACCGTTACCCCCATCCCCACCACACACATCACTTCCCCCTGCTCACCGTTACCCCCATCCCCACCACAAACATCACTTCCCCCTGCTCACCGTTACCCCCCATCCCCACCACACACCACTTCCCCCTGCTCACCGTTACCCCCATCCCCACCACACACATCACTTCCCCCTGCTCACCGTTACCCCCCATCCCCACCACACACATCACTTCCCCCTGCTCACCGTTAACCCCCCATCCCCACCACTTCCCCCTGCTCACCGTTACCCCCCCCCATCCCCACACACACATCACTTCCCCTGCTCACCGTTACCCCCATCCCCACCACAAACATCACTTCCCCCTGCTCACCGTTACCCCCCCATCCCCACCACAAACATCACTTCCCCCTGCTCACCGTTAACCCCCCATCCCCACCACACATCACTTCCCCCTGCTCA